>NC_045551.1:63140836-63388336 GCF_009769535.1 Thamnophis elegans
GGGTAATGCTATATATATATATATATGAGTGATGGTGTTAACTTGGTGAGAACTGATTTGGATATGCTTACCTTTGTATCATAGTCATTTAGTGCTGGTTATCACATAGTTTCTTAGATAGAGATAAAAGTTTTTCACCAAACAAACATACTCTCTGTATTCTATCACGCCGGAACTATATATATAGATAAGAGATAAGGAAATAATAAAACTCTCTTTCAACTACCTTTGGATGCTGAATTTTATTCCTAACACAAAATTAGAGTGAACTATAGCAGTTTTTTTTAAAAGAAACAGCGGGACAGCAAAACAGCCTGCAGTATATTTGAAAAAGACCGATCTCTGTTAACAGACAAGCAGAAATATCCTTCAACCACTAAACATGAAATATCCTCCAACTTCTAAGCATGAATTTACTGGAATACTTAAACCTCTATATTATGTTTTTCTGGAGCTGGTATTTTACAAAACAAATTATTAGCTGCAAAGGTCAACCCTGAAGTGGATCTGGTTGAAGCCATGTTGGAAGCTTCAGGGTTTCCACACTACAGAGGGAGGGAGCAAATAGTTAGACAGGGTTGGCTAGACAAAACAATATTTTTTTTCCTGTGTGAACCAAGGACATTCTCACAGGTGGGTGGCCAGAGGAGGAGCGAAGTAACCAAGCAACTGTTCAGCAACTGGATTGACAGTGTGAGCAGTGACTTGGGGAAAAGGGGAAACTTTTACTTTTTAATTAGGTGAAAACCATGGGAACTTTCAGAGTTGGCTTTCACCAGTTGTGCCAATAAGATGTAGCAATAGCAATTGCAATAGCAGTTAGACTTATATACCGCTTCATAGGGCTTTCAGCCCTCTCTAAGCGGTTTACAAAGTCAGCATATTGTCCCCAACAACAATCCGGGTCCTCATTTTACCCACCTCGGAAGGATGGAAGGCTGAGCCAACTCTGAGCCGGTGAGATTTGAACAGCCGAACTGCAGAACTGCAGTCAGCTGAAGTAGCCTGCAGTGCTGCATTTAACCACTGCGCCACCTCAGCTCCAATGAATTGTGCTTTGAGGAACTTGCCTGCCTCAGAGTTCTCCTTTCTATGGGTACATTACTTGGAATGCTGATAGCAAACTCACATTCAATTGTTAAACTAAAAAGAAGGAAGAAGAGGGGGAAGAGGAGGAGAAGGAGGAAGAGGAGGAAGAAGAGAAGAAGAAGGAGCCTGGCCTGTAAACAGCACTTCTCACCATATACCTAAAACTTTCTTCTGAACGTCATCTCCAAGATCTTCCCTTCTTAGCAACTACCACACAATGTCTATAACCAGACCAGTGCCAAATGGAGAAAATAGCCAGCCCAATTGTAGCCACATTCATGGCATTAAACGTTCAAGTGAGTGACAGCTCTGTACTCATTCTTGCCTGGATGTCACAGCACAAAGTTAGATACGGTGGCAACTCCTGCTTTTATTATTTTCTTGAATCATCATTTTGGGGAGTCAAATAAGAAAGCAGATGAAACTGTTGTCATCCTGCCAAGATAAGAAGCATCTAAACATAGTAGAAGAAGCTCAGATGCTTTGTTTTCAGGGACATTATTTTTTTCACAGGGTTGCTTATGCTTATGTATATTAGTACCTTATAATTAGTCCATCAAGCAACAGGGCAATTAATTAAATATGATTAATTAATTATACACGAGACCCAGTTTGGCATTCATGGAACCCAAATAGGTCTTCCTGGTGAGGATTAGAAAAACCTGTTTCGCTTAAAGTTAAAAGAACGGCAGGGTAGAATCTTGCCACCGGTTTGCCATGCCATGAAAATAGGAGCATGAGTGCATGCACGCAGTCTTCCGCGCATGCACTTTGCTCGTATCTGTAGCTTGCATGCATTTGCGCGGCTTAGAAAACATGGCTAAATAGGACGGCATAGCACCAAGGCGGGATGCCATCCACAAATCGCCGCTACTGGTTGACCCGAACCAGTCCGAACCAGCTGAATACCACCACTGGTAGAATTGAAACATTAGCAATTCTTTTAAATGCCTGTATCCTGCAGAATTTCTTAAAAAGCTCCTACTGTTTTTACTCAAATCTTCATTGCCTCATAATAGTGCTTTTTCCTCTACGCAGTTACACGGCAGTCTAATTGATCCCAAAGCCCTTGTTAGTTTTTGTCTTCTCCAGTACAAGGAGAGCAAGATACTAACGAGACGGGAGACATGTCAGCTGGATCAATGTCTTGAGCAAATCGCGCCTGTGTGTCACACTGCAAAGAGATGATAATATTAAATATGTGGCCTATATAAAAGAGCCTCGATGGCACAGAGGTTAGAATGGAGTACTGCAGATCACTTCGGCTGATTGCCAACATTTTCGCACTTCAAATGTCACTTGTTCAAGGTTGACACAGCCTTGTAATTTCATTTTAATGTATGTTGATTAGTACACTACACTCTACTTCTATTCTACTCTACTTCTGTTCTATTCTATTCCATTCCATTCTATTCTAGCTTTAAAAAAAGGACTAGGATTTAAGCCTGCCAATTGTTTGACATTCTGTTAATGTAGCCTTACAATAAAGTAGAATTCACTCACCTAGTCTTAATTAATTTAAATCTAATTTAATCTAATTTATTAGATTTATAGGCCGCCCAATCCCGGAGGACTCTGGGCGGCTTACACAGAACAAGAAAGAAACAAAACAAAAAAATTCTCCAACAAAAAAATTCTCCAACACGCATACATTCTGATTGGGGCTGGACGCTACATAGTAAGGTCAACAGCCCCAGGCCTGCCGGAACAGCCAGGTCTTAACAGCTTTTCTGAAGGCCATGAGGGTGTGTGAGGTCCAGACCTCTGGGGGTAGCTGATTCCACAGGGTCAGAGCAGCCACAGAGAAGGCTCTCCTCCGAGGCCCCACCAGCCGACACTGTCCGGCTGACGGCATCCTAAGGAGGACTCTACTCTACCTGGGAATGCTAAGAGTTGCAAAATTAAAATAAAAAAATAAATTCCTAGCTGGTTTCCATAATACAAATTGGATGAGGGAAATATTTTATCCTTCAAACCCCAGGCAGGAAATTATACCAAGGAAGCTTTAAAATGTTTCATTCCTGATCATTTTAAACCTCCAGTGAATGCAGCCTAGACCAAGGCAGCTGGGATATAACGCAAAATTAAGGCTAATGAAAAAAGTCTGCTGGATTATGGAATATTTGCAAATAATACAATCAAGCAAAAGAGAAGTAAGATCACCAGTATATTATAGTTCTCGAGTTGCAGATAATGAAAAACAAAAAATCCTAATTGCATTGCATTTCTTACCGCTGATTTGCTCATTGCCTCCATCTGACAGTAATGAGTTCTGCTTGTTTGAGTTATTCCTTGAGTAATCTGGCACTTTTCATTAACCAGCTTCCAAGTTATGCTAATTATTAACAGGACCTATTACACTGAATATTATAATTTGCCTTTAAATTAATAATACACAATCTCATATGCGGAAAAGGAAGCAAAATAGCATGAAGATCTAAATAGAATATTAAATGCATTGAGTTCACCGGCATGGTACTGTTTCTTTTTTTCTTTTTTTTAATAAGAAAAAAATTCCCCCTATAAGCATCTTCTTGAACAAATCCCAAATGTTCAAACTGAATTTAAAGAACCCCCCAAAAAGCACAGCCTTCACATAAAAAAGTAAATATATGCTTGAGTCAGTGTTGAAATGCACATTTTTTTTACTACTGCTTCTGTGGGCGTGGTTTGGTGGGCATGGCAGGGGAAGGATACTGCAAAATCCCCATTCCCTCCCCACTCCTGGGGGAAGGATATTGCAAAATCTCAATTCCCACTCCACTCTGGGGCCAGCCAGTGGTGGTATTTGCCAGTTCTCCGAACTACTCGTTCTAAAGTCAGAATATCTTTTTTACATAATGGCAACCAAAACTGGATGCAATATTCCAAGTGTGGCCTTACCAAGGCCTTATAAAGTGGTATTAACACTTCACACGATCTTGATTCTATCCCTCTGTTTATGCAGCCTAGAACTGTGTTGGCTTTTTTTGGCAGCTGCTGCACACGGCTGGCTCATATTTAAGTGGTTGTCCACAAGGACTCCGAGATCCCTCTCACAGTTACTACTATTGAGTGAGGTACCACCTCTACTGTACTTGTGCATTTATATACATAGATATATCTGTGCACTTCTCATAGATCTTCAAAATGCTTTGCTTCCATCCAAAGTTCTCTATTTCACCTACTTCAACTAGGTTAAGAACTGTGGATGACATTTCATAGATACAGAATTGAGACCCATAGGTGTAGTACTTGAACATTTCTATTTTTATGCCTTTCTGGCACTATCAGATGTTGGTTGACATTGTCAAGTGTTGACAACTAAGAGTTGCATGTCAGGTAACAAGTTCTTTAATTATATTTCCAATTTAGGAATAATTCTCAAAATAGCAAAGAAAGGATCAGAGAAACAACAGTGACTCCTTTCACAATGCTGTATTACAATGTCAGCGGGATTTGTAACACACTGAAACAGAAGGTTCATAATCAAACAGGAAAATAAGAAGATGTGACCCTACAAATTATCAGTCTTCCCACAACATTTATGTGGATATAACTTAACTTCTGTACCTGTCAGGGTAGACCGAAAGGGTTATTTGCTAATTAAAGACTTTCTGAAAGAATTCAGAATAAGGGTTTCTTTTTTTAAAAAAAAAAAAGGAAAAGAATTGACGGTAATTTAAATGCATTTCAAAATGACTGTATGCTAAACTGTATTTCTTTTGAGGACGTGAGTTTAAAAAAAAGCATAAAAATGCATGTATAAGACAGAAACAAGTCAAAGTTTTCTTTGAAAGTTTGTTTCTAAGAAAACAAACAAGTTTTCCTATGCAAGATGTTGATTTTGTGGGTGGGTGGGTGGGTGGGTGGGTAAGCCTGAAATGTTCTCACCAAATCACCTGCTTTTTTCCCCCTGAAAGGTAAAGGTTCCACTCGCACATATGTGCTAATCGTTCCTGACTCTAGGGGGTGGTGCTCATCTCTGTTTCAAAGCCGAAGAGCCACCGCTGTCCGAAGACGTCTCTGTGGTCATGTGGCCGACATGACTAAATGCCGAAGGTTCACGGAACGCTGTTACTTTCCCACCAAAGGTGGTTCCTATTTTTCTACTTGCACTTTTACATGCTTTCAAACTGCTAGGTTAGCCAGGGGCAGGGACAAGTTAGCAATAGCAATAGCAGTTAGACTTATATACCGCTTCATAGGGCTTTCAGCTCTCTCTAAGCGGTTTACAGAGTCAGCATATTGCCCCCAACAATCCGGGTCCTCATTTTACCCACCTCGGAAGGATGGAAGGCTGAGTCAACCTTGAGCCGGTGAGATTAGAACCGCCGAACTGCAGCTAGCAGTCAGCTGAAGTGGCCTGCAGTACTGCACTCTAACCACTGCGCCACCTCGGCTCTTAAGTTATGGGAACTCACTCTGTTACACGGCGCTAGGGATTCGAACCGCTGAACTGCCGACCTTTCTGATTGGCAAGCTCAGCGTCTTAGCCACTGAGTATCCCTTACATGGCTATATAAATATAATAGTTCAATATATTTCCCAGTTTTGCTAAAGGTGCCTGCATTCCTACCTAATGCCAGCAGAAAAGGAATTAAATGTGGAATAAATAGTTGACATTGAGAGGGGGGGAAAAAACCCCATATCTCAGACAAATTCCAAGCATTCTTTCATTCATTATTTCACTCTCTGGGTCCCATGGCAAAAGCAAACCTTAGCCTAGAAATATATTATCTGACTGAAGGCAATTTTGCAAAAGAAGAATATTATTTTTTATTAGGTCTTGTTCCTGGAGGCATGATTCATAAATGGATTCCTTTCTCTCTCTCTCTCTCTCTCTCTCTCTCTTTCTTCCCTCCCTCTTTTGTTACTTATGGGATTGGCTTGTTGAGGTGACATCCACTCAAAGCAATCTTCTGATTTCTCTTCCCATCGGGAAGAGCCATTTCAACCCAGTCACCTTAGATGTGTCAAGTTAAATACTTCTGAGCTGTGTAGCAGAGTTCCATGTCAACGCTCTCCTTGAAGAATGGGCCCAAGGGAAAGTAAACCTATCAGCGGCTTTCTTGTTCTACTGTAAAAACAATCATGACTGAATAATAGGGGTGACATTGACCAACCAGCTCTCTTTTTTCCCCCTTACCTAGATGCCAGATTTAGCTAAAGAGATTGTTTCCTCTTTAGAGTTTTCTGAACTTCATAGATAGATAGATAGATAGATAGATAGATAGATAGATAGATAGGTAGGTAGGTAGGTAGGTAGGTAGGTAGGTAGGTAGGTAGGTAGGTAGGTAGGTAGGTAGGTAGGTAGATAGATGGGTGTAGATATAGGTATAGGTATAGGTATAGATATAGATATAGATATAGATAGATAGGTATATGTGTGTGTGAGTTGCAAGTGTGCTGATAAATAAAGTGACACAATACACACACACACACACACACACACACACACACACACACACACACACACACACAAACATATATATATGTGGGAGAAAACCCGAATAACCAAAGACCTACATACTAACACCCATGAAAACCTCAGAAAACATATATATATATATTTATATATATTTATCAGCACAAATATCATATATATATATATATATATATATATATATATATATATATATATATATATATATATATATATATATATATATATATATATCACATGTATGTATGTATGTATGTATGTATGTATGTATGTATGTATGTATTTAGTGTCACAACCCCTGGTATGCCCAAATATGGGAGGAGGCATACTGCTTCCTTTCTCTGTCTATCGGCTCATCACAAGAGACCATCCAGACAGAAAGCCAATATTTTTACTGTTGCCTTTGTTACATTTGTGTTGTATTTGATATGTTATATATATCATAAAGAGGCGGGTAGGAGAAGGGTGGAAGTCTTTGAATCATGGGGCCAAAGATGATTATTATGCATCCCATGGACTGCATAAAGATGTACTAGACCCATGATGGTGAATCTATGGCAAATGTGCCACAGATGGCAACCAGAGCCATCTCTGCGGCATGCCTGCCATCGCCCCAGACCAGGTCCACCATGCCTCCCACCAGCCAACTGCTCTTCGGGTCTCTGCCGCGCATGTGGGGGGGGGGAAGCATAGAGGGAACGTACATGGGCATGCACAGGGGAATGCTCACATTCCCTTTTGGGGCCTTGCTCATCATCCCTGCACCCTGTTTAGGCTTCCAGGTTGGTGCAGGAGGCCTTGCAGGCCCAAAACCAAGTTGGGTTGGGGTGCATGAATGTGGGGGTGAGAAAGCACAGGGGGTCATGCACACATGGGGGTCATGCACACATGCACAGGTGAGGGTGCATGGGGAAGTCCGAGCATGTATTGCATTATGGGTGTGGGTGAGCAATTGTGTTGTTGTGCGCACAGAAACACTTTCAGTCCACGATGACAAAAACATTGGCCATCATTGTTCTAGACAGAACCTCATCAAAATATGTCATTTGAAGTCGAGCTCGCCAAACAAAGGCTATCCTACTTGGACCATGTTGTGTGAACTGACTCAATCGATAAGTCAACCATGCTGGGAAGGGTCAGCAGAAAAAGGAGAAAGGGCTGCCTTTTGTTCCTGTTGACTGGATGCCACAAAGGTTGACATCAGGAGGACCATGGTGCATCTGAAGGAGCCAGTTCAAGACAGAGGAGCATAGCAAAGGCTGGCCCAAGGCATGGCCAAGAGTCAGAAATGACTGGATGATTGGTGATGAGGATGATGGTTTGATAAACAAAGATAGATACAGATTGTCAAAGATCTTGTAGGTCATGTAGTCCAACCCCCCCCCCTCATCCAAACAGACCGTGCACCATTTTTGACAGATGGCACTCCAGTCTTTTCTTGAAAACCTCCAGTGATGAAGCTCCCACAACTTCTGAAGGTAACTTCTGTTCCATGGGTTGATTGCTCTCACTGTCAGAAAATTTCTCCTTATTTCCAGGTTGGATCTCCTTTTGTTCAGTTTCCATCCATTATTCCTTGTCTGGGTGCTTTGGAGAATAGCTTGACCCCTTCCTCTCTGTGACAGCCCCTCAAAAATTGGAAGACTGCTATCATATCTCCCGTGATCCTTCACTAGACTAGTCATGCCCAGTTCCTGCAACTGATCATCATATGTTTTAGTCTCCAGTCCCCTAATCATCCTGATTGCTCTTCCGTGCACTTTTTCTAGAGTCTCAACATCTTTTTTTATAGTGTGGCAACCAACACTGGATGCTGCAATCTAGGTATGGTCTTACTAAAGCTTTATAGAGTGGTATTAGTACCTCACCTGATCTTGATTGTATCCCTCTGTTAATACAATTTAGAATTGCATTGGCTGTTTTGCACACTGTTGGTTCATATTTAATTGGTTGTCCTCTAATACTCCAAAGTCCCTCTCACAGTTACTCCTATTAAGCCTGGTTTTACCCTGTCTAGATGTGTACTTTTGGTTTTTCTTGCCTAAGTGTAAGACTTTACTTTTCTCTACATTGAATGTTATTTTGTTACATAAGGCCCAGTATTCAAGTTTGTCAAGATCCATCTGGATCTTCACCTTATCATCTAAGGTGTTGCCAATTCCTGCCAACTTAGTATCATCTACAAATGAGCTCTGAATCATATATACAAAATTGGTCACACAAGTAGTTCCTTTCCTAATTCTTCCACCAAAGTAATACACCTCATTCTTTATAAATTTTGGATTTGACCCTGTTATCACTCCTTGAGTGAGCAAACAGTGCTTGCTATTTCCTCTCCTTCAGTTGTTGCTAGTTGCAAAGTCGTGTCTGACCCATCTTGACCGCATGGACAATGTTGCTCCAGGCCTTACTGTCCTCTACCATCCCCTGAAGTCCATTTAAGCTCACACCTACTGTTTTGATGACTCTATCCAGCCACCTCATTCTCTGTCATTCCCTTCTTCTTTTGCCCTCCGTTGTTCCCAGCATTAGGCTCTTCTCCAGGGAGTCCTTCCTTCTCATTAGGCGGTCAAAGTATTTGAGTTTCATCTTCAGGATCTGGCCTTCTAAAGAGCAGTCAGGGTTGATCTCCTCTAGGACAGACTGGTTTGATCACCTTGCAGTTCAAGGGACTCACAGGTGTCTTCTCCAGCAACATCGTTCAAAGGCCTCAATTCTTTGGCACTCAGCCTTCCTTATGGTTCAACTTTCACAGCCGTACATTGCAACTGGGAAAACCATAGCCTTGACTGTACACACTTTTGTTGGCAGGGTGATGTCTCTGCTTTTTAGTATGCTGTCTAGATTAGGTTATATGCTGTATACATTAGCACAATGCAGAAAAAAAAGGAAGTGTCAACAATATGAACACAAACATCTAAACACATAAAAACTTGACCAACGGGGATTCAATCATCACAAGTCTCAAAGCCTGGGAGAATAGCCAGGTCTTTAATAGTTTCCTGGAGGCAATCAGAGTGGGAACCATCTGGACCTCAGAGAAAGGGGATATTTCTCCAGAGAATAATGTCCTCTTCCACTGCAAAAAGATGTCAAAAAAAGTGGCAATCTGTGGCAAGTCAACCAATAACCAACCAACCAGGAAAGAGTCTTCTCTGGCACCATAGTTCGAAAGCCTCAATTCTTTGGTGCTCAGCCTGATAGCCTCTGCTTTGCTGCTGCTTCGGCTGCCATTGAAACGGGGAGGGAGGGCATGGTATTTGGGAAGGGAATCATTATGTGCTGGAGGAAGATTCTAGACGCTGATCTGACCATCTTACTGCACATGTGGAGGAAGGGAGTTTCCCGCCAAGGTTAACTGTCCAGCATTCCATCCTGGTGATGTTTTTTTGAAGATATCTCCCACCTGACTGTTGGGTGCATTATATTGGACTATGGATTGGGGTGCCAAGGGGA
This sequence comes from Thamnophis elegans, assembly GCF_009769535.1. Taxonomy (NCBI): domain Eukaryota; kingdom Metazoa; phylum Chordata; class Lepidosauria; order Squamata; family Natricidae; genus Thamnophis; species Thamnophis elegans. The sequence continues at coordinate 63,150,807 of NC_045551.1, forward strand.
GGGGATTGAATCATACATGATATTCTTTGCTTTCGTTTCCTAATTAACGAGATTCAGCTTAGCTTTGCTACTGTTCGTTTATAATTAATAAAAAGTACACTTGATTTCAACAAATGGAGTTGAGTGGTTTCTTTCCTGGTTATTAAATGAAGTTGCACCTTTCTTATGTTCCAACTTTCCCATTCAGTAATGCTCTAGAAACATAGGAAAGTGGGGTTTTTAGTTTAGCTTTCTTTTCTTTTTGGTCCTTGTCAAATTAAATCCCTGGAAGGTCTTCACTGGCAGGTAGAGGTTCTGCACATTTCAGATTATAATGTTTTTAGCCTTTTTCAAGATGCCCAGGCTTGAATCTGGGGGCCCAGAAGAGAGACATTTCCCCTACTGTCTTCAGACCTTGATGTCTGACCTAGTCTCACCCCTCAGTCAGACATCGAAGTCCAACAAACAACAGAAGTGATGGGAATGAAGAAACATTTTCTCGTGTGTTAATTGACTCGGTGTGTGTCTGGCAACAGCACTTGGGCTTTGCAAGCTAAAGAAAATATTTGTCATCCCAAGAATAGCTCAGAAGACAAACTGTCAAATCTGTTAAGCCCTTCACGTTACTGTCAAATATGTCTTTGGATCCCCTTCAATTTTTCCCCCCTCAAATGTTTTCTCACTGGCATTTATCTAACATTAGTCTTCATTATATCTCCAACTGCTGACACCAAATCAAAGCTGTTGACATCAATGCATCCCTTAAAAGGATATATGATTCCATAAAGCTTGTTCCATTGTTCCTCAAGGTGAGCATAGATTTCATGGAAGCAGATATCCTCATAACTAGGGGTTCAATTTGAGATAAAGTCTTCTGCCGCATTTTATCACGACAATGTCACTCAAGTATAATAGCAATAATCCATGTAAAATATACTGAAGGCACAACATTGGCACAATGTATTATTCCATCAGAATGTCTATGTCTGGATATTTACTAAACCAGTTTCCATGGGTGAAGACACATTTAGCAAAGATTACAATGTGGGGAAAAAAAACTAGTTATAAAATTTTGTTTGGAGAAATCTAAGTCCAAGATTCCTTTTGGATGAACACTGCAAAGCATAGAATAACACTAAGAATGATCCAAAAAATGATGTTGGAGACTTGAAATAAAAGAGAAATTCCTTGTTTATTAGAAATGGCTTTTTATTACAATCTAGCTATATCTATATATCTATCTCTCTATGTCTCTATGTCTCTATCTCTATCATCTATATATCTATATGAGTATAAGTATAATCTTTATTACTTAAATACAACAATATCTATCTATCTATCTATCTATCTATCTATCTATCTATCTATCTATCTATCTATCTATCTATCATCTATCTATCTATCTATCTAAGTATAAGTATAATCTTTATTACTTAAATACAACAAAATCAATCATCATCAATCATCATCTATCTATCTATCTATCTATCTATCTATCTATCTATCTATCTATCTATTTATCTCTATCTATCTATCTTTTTCTTCTAAAGAATGTGCAAACTACCAAATAATGGTAGTTACATTCAGTGGTGGGATTTAAATAATTTAACAACTGGTTCTCTGCCCCAATGACCAGCTGGATAGGTGGGGATCAGTGGTCATGTGACTGGGTGGGCATGGCCAACTCAAAGTCACTCATGTCGATGGGTGCTTGGCCTTAGCTATTACAGTGTAATAAGGGTTAAGCGGAAAGGCAGTTTCTGTAACCAGGGTAATAAAGATGAGGCTAGAAACAACACCTGAATGTTTCCTTCCTGCCTTCCTTGCAGGATTAGCCCGGTAATGTGGGGGTAAAAAAAACAGAAGGAGATTTCTTCCAACAACTGATCTCCCAACTGCTTAGAAAGTTAACAACCGGTTTTCCGAAATAGGTGCGAACTGACTGAATCCCACCACTGCTTACATTCCATACTAATTAGATAATGATTGAAATGTTGGAATACAGAATCCCAAAGTACACGGAAGAAGAACTGCTAGAACCCCCCCCCCCAAAAAAAAAAAAAAAAAAAAAAAAACCTAATTTCAGGCAAGAACACTTGAAATTCTTGGAAGGAAACTCCATCTGGGCAAATATTCTATCCTGCCTTTTAACATTCCCCAGAATATTTCATTCTTCTAGGAAGGGGAAGTTTCCTACACAATCATAGTAGAAACAGCTCAACTCACATAACTACTTCTAATGGGTAATGAATGAGACAAGGGAGTTCCAGAATGACTTTTTTTAAAAAATGACAATGTAGACTGTACTGTAATACCTCATCTACCCTGTTGAGAAATTTCTGTTGTGGCCAGGGAAGAGTAGAATATGTTAGAGTAGAAAATACGTTCAAACCTGGTTAAGAAATGGACTTTCTGTCCCCTGATTTATTTCATTTACATGCAGAATATAGGATGATTTTAAAAACCAAGAAATTGGAATTAAAATTGTGGGAAGAAACACCAACGAAGTCATTTAGTATGTGTTGGTGACACCACCACTGTTGGTATCTTCAAGAATATGTTTGAAGATGAGACAAGGGACTTTCAGTGTCACGAATTGGACTCCCTTTGGAATAAGACTGATATTTTTTCTTTCTTTTCTTCTATCATTTCAGTGGCCACTGTTGGCTTCAAGAATATGTTTCGGGATGTCAAGAAGAGGCAGGCTGCTGTTCACTCCATAACCCTAAAATTAGGCCAACGGGGAATCCCAACCCAGTGCAAGTCTACGGGGAAGGCTCAATGATCCAGAAACTTGAACGAATCTACCCCTTGATTTGAAAATTCAGCAGGTAAGCAGGAAAAAGAGAAAGGTCCAGAATTTAGACATCAGATATTCAGGCCTTTCCTGAGTGCAAGGTGAGCAGGAGAAAGAATGACCAGTCTGAAGTTGGAGACTTTCATGTGTTTTTGTTTTTTTTTCCAAGAGAAGAGTGAGATCTTAGAACTTGTTTTAAGCAGCTCAGATGTTGATTGTGATTTCATTTGGGAGTTTGCTTCCATCTTTCAAACAATCTTGCTGATTGCCTTTACCCTTTGTTGTTGGTGTGTTCCTGGGCCAGCTAGGCCCCCCGCTAGACACTAGTCTTTCATTATCTGACTTATATCTCACCTACTCGGGCTTATTATCTCTTAAAGCTGCCAGAGGTAGCCAACTGCCTGCTGATTCCTTGTCTCTCCAAGATGATGCAGGTGCCAGATTACCTGTGGCTAGCTAGGGCGAAAAGTCTGAGTGAGCTGCTTCTTCACTCCAGGTGACTCTGAAGATTCAGATGAGGCCCCAACAGATTTAAGCCTTGCTTTCCTTTGAGACCTCTATTACCCCATCGCCGAGTAGTAACTTTTCATAGTTTTTGAATTCCTGGTTTCGAAGCAACGTCTTAACCACAAAACCACTGCACTAATGTGCAACCGATAGACCGATTTATTAATCTGATTGTGAGGCTCCCCAACTTCTTGCACCTCTGAGCAAATTACAAGGGCTTTGATTTTCTCTGCCCCCCCCGCCATATGCTTTGATTTCCATGCACAGCGTCTAAAGTTTTTGATACCCTTGTCCTCGAGAAGCTACATAATTTTGCTTAAAAAAAAAAACATTCATATTCACATTATTATCCAGCCATGAAAAAATAAGTTTAGTGGTTGTGAGCTACTCAAATTCTTGCACCTTCTTTTGGAGGTTCCTGCACAACGCATGCAGAAAACGGGGTGTTTCTTTTTCACCTTCAAGTGACTATGATTTTTTTTTCAAATTTAAATAATGAGAAAGCTACACAGAGTATTAGACTTCCAGTGCTATTATAAACATTTTCTACTTTGCATGCAATGTTTTTTTTTTTTAAAAAAATCCTTTTTTCTATACAACTCACTTCAATCAAATAACCCTTACTTTGGGATTTATAGGCTCGTTTACCGAATGTTCAAAACCTTGATCTTTAGGGTTTTAGTCTTCTTAGATGTGACAAATGAAAAGGAATAAGCTCTCAAGAAAATTAAAGAACTTCAGCTCTTGAGTTTATTAGGCAATTTGTTCATATCTAATGCTGTCAAGGAGGACTCTGTGTACACCGAAAACTATCATTTCATTTGAGTTGTAACAAAAATGTATTTCATTTTGTGTGTGAGACTAGTTGGTGGTGTATGTATGTATGTATGTATGTATGTGTGTGTGTGTGTGTGTGTGTGTGTGTCTAAGTGTAGATGTGTATGTATTTATGTGTATATACATATACACACACACATACATCATCAGCTAGTCTCTCTCTCTCACACCACACCACGCACACACGCACACACACATACATACATACATATATATGTATGTATGTATTATGTATGTATGTATGTATGTATATGTATATGTATGTATGTTGCATTTGTGCTGATAAATAAATAAAGGCACAAATGCAACACACATGTAACAAAGGCAACATAAAAAAATGGCTTTCTGCCTGAATGGCTCCTAGGGTGAGTCAAAAGACAGAAAAGGGAGGCAGTATGCTCCCTCCCATATTTGACACAATAATACACACACACACATACATATATACACACACACCATCAGATAGTCACGCGCGCACACACACAATATTTCTGCACTTAGCTAAGTGATAGATGTCAAACTGATGATATAAAAGTGATGAGCTTTAACTATCAAATATAATTGATAGATATCAAAATGATGAGAAAATATATATTCGCTCATCACTTTGATATCTATCATTTACTTAGCTTAGTGCAGAACGAGCTCCAGTATAAATTCAATCTTGCTTCTTGCCCATAAAAAGCAACATTTTCCATTTTCAGTAAAGTGTTTGAAGCCTATTAATGCATCCTGGATTTTTTTTTTTTTTTTGACACCCACTGACATTTGGAGGTGGGGGAAGAGACTTGGTCAAACACTTTATTTAGAGCCAAATAGTGCAATTTGTCATTCTCTCTGTGTTTTTTTTTTATTATCCTGAGTATTTTACTAAAAAGTCAAATTTGTTTTCTAAGGGGGTCTGTTGCTGGGCTTTTATCACTCCATTCGCAAATCATAAAATCTTCTTCTAGTAGGACACAAGGCAAATGGTGACAGTTCCAGGAAAATATAAATACTGTGTGTTTGTAACTGTTTGTGTGTGTGTGTGTCTATATCTATATCTATATCTATCTGTCTCTCTGTCTCTCTGTCTCTCTGTCTCTCTGTCTCTCTGTCTCTCTTTCTCTGTCTCTCTGTCTCTGTCTCTGTCTATCTATCTATCATCTATCTATCTATCTATCTATCTATCTATCTATCTATCTATCTATCTATCTATCTATCTATCTACACACACATGCACGGTCACACACACACACACACACACACACACAAACAATCATTTAATCTATTTTCTCTGCAAATCTGCCTACAGAAACAGATGTCCTCTCAAAGATTTTTGCTTCCATCATCTGCCCTTACTATTTAAAAGTAGCCACACAGAAATGAAATACATTGAAAAAGAAAGTATGGTTATTGAGACATTATTGTAAGGCAACCAATAATTTGGAAGAGAAGCCCTTTAAGTCTCCCATTCCATCCTTTATTCTTTAGCCCTTCTCTCTCTTTCCCTCAATCCCACATGCAAACACAACGTTTGGTGACTACAATGTTTTTGGGAGGGGAGCCCCAAAAATAGGGTATATATTTTTCATTGCCTTGTGGACCAGATTCTCCAAAAATCTACCTGTGTGATCGCCAGGACTTGAAAATGACTTGGTGGAAACATAATCAGTGGGACCATCAGATGCAGATGTTTGATGGAGTTACAGATATCCCAGGATGTAAGCTCTTCCGAGTAAAGCTGCCTTTTGCAATTGACTGGTGGTGATTTGTCAATGTCGATGACCCACCTATTACTATTGGTACAACGTTTGTTTTCTTTGCCCTAGTCTTTCTATTTCTATTTGCAGATCTTGGTACTTGTTATATTCTCTAGGTCTTTCTCTTCTATTCTGCTATCTTCAGATCTTCAGATTCATGTACACTATCCAGAAAACTTTTGTCTTTCTTATCAACAATTATTAAGTCCGAGTTGTTATACGGCAGGTGCCTGTCCATCTGAATTCTAAAGTCCCAGAGTACCTTAGCTTTTTCATTTTCTATTAATTCCTCTATTTATGGTCCCACCAGTTCTTCTTTTATTATTATCAGCATTCCTTAGCAGCTATAGAACTATCTTTCATGAGGCTTCCAAAACACAAAGTGGCAATCTTCAAGTTGGTCTTGGAAGACTAATGAAAACTAGGAATTGATAAACTATTTCTTTTCTTGGACTTCAAAAAACATGGTACTCAAAACTATTCGACTGATTTACATTGATTCTGGTGTGTTGGAACACTCAAAGATTCTTTTAATGTTAGTATCCTAGTTGCATGCAAAAATATAATAATTCCAGGTCTACATATGAATTAGTATCTTGAATGTCACCGTGTTTTCCCCAAAATAAGACAGGGTCTTATTTTCTTTTGACCCCCAAAGTAAGTGTTTGGCCTTATTTTTGGGGGAGGTCTTATTATTTTTGAGGTGCAGGAGGCCCCTTAACCTTGGTCAATGAATCAGCTGATCCAGATAATTCCAGAAGTTCTGTCTCTGTTTCTGGCACACTCTTGCCAGCCCTAGAGTCGCTGGGCTGCCGCTCTTTTGCCGCCGCCACTAAGAGAAGTGGCATGGTAGTTAGGGTTTGTGGGAGTGGCCTCCGCAAGGCCATTCCACATGGATGGCAGGTGCATGTGGGATGTGTGGGGCAAATTCCCCTCTTCCCCCCAGGAAATGGTAGGGACCAGCTGCCCATGTGTTTAAATATTTTGGGGGAAGGCTTAATTTTGGGGGATGGCTTATTTTAGAGCATGCACTTAAAAGCCCGATTGGTTTTATTATCCAGGGAGAGGTTATTTTTGGGGGAAACAGGGTATTTATCTGCCTAGTCTATAATAGACAGCTTTATAAAACAACACAGATTTAACCTCTAGTTCTTTTTTCCCAAGTGATCTGCATTTTCCCAGTATTAAATTATAGAAGGAAGTTATTGATAGTTTAATATTGGAAATATTGAAAAACCCTTTTTATTTATATATGCAATAATTCTAGAATTGATTGCAAGGAGCTGGCAGGGAAAATAAGCATCCCTAATTACCAGGAGAAGGATAATGCAATCTTATCAGGCAGACGCAATTCTGCTAAAAGCATTTATTCTCTGTTCCCCAGCTGCAAACTGCATTCAGCTCCGCGGTCAACATCATTTTTTTTTATACCCTTCTATCAGATCAAAGGTAGCCCTGCGAGTGATAGAAAACAGTAATGCAATACCCTTTGGGGGTTGGGGGAAGAAAATTAATTCAAGTCCCTTGACTTTTAATGCCGTTAGCTGACTTGTAGCAGAAAAGAAACTGCTCCATCTGCCAACTTTCACCCTCTTAATGTCATTGCAAAGTTTCAAATAACGTTAGAATGAAGGAGTGGCTTTCCGTACTCAGTTGGGATCCTCTGACCAGATTAGTTTAAACGAGGAACGGAGCTAAATGAGCAAGCGAGAGCAAAATCAATACAGGTCTAAGAGGAACGGTTATGATCGCACGTAGGGCTCCGAGACTCTAAATTTCAAATTAGTTGGATTAGGAAATTGCTACCCAGAATTGCTACCCAGCTCCCTATATCTTTGGAAAGGAAGACTTTTTTCAGAACATCTCCATAATAAATTGGAGCTGGATGGACTCCAGCATTACTGTCTCCATAAAGGACGGAATTATTTTATATGGCCTCTATTTAAATTAGCTTCCTCTCCATTCCTCTTTCCTTTGGAAATTGCAGCTTAGAACAATAGCCTATTAGCTACGTCTACTAAGATTATGTCTTGCAATCATCGACTGGTTACACACAGGTAGGTGTTCACCCTTGGTCCACGTATTTGTGTGTTGTGTGTGTGTTACACTCCATTCATAGTTTATGCACATAGAGGACAGCTTGGGTGATGATCAAAATAAGGAATATAAATAGTTTACTTATTGTCATTGCGTACAATGAAATCAAATGCCATCTTCAGTGTACATCATACATTAAGAAAACTATAAAATAAAACACAAACACACGTCCTTCATATTCTATACATGAAAACCCCTGATACTGCATTAATATTGCGCTATACCGTAGAATTCAGTATAGTTACTGCTCTGGGATAGAAGCTGTTTTTCAGCCTCTTTGTCCTTGTTTTTATTGTCCTGTACCGTCTGCCAGATGGTAATAGTTCCAAAAAAATGGTGCCCAGGATGAGATGGATCTTTAGGATGTTTAGAACTTTCTTAAGGCAGTGGAGCTATAAAGAGGGGAGAGGGCAACCAATGGGTTCCACCATGGGTTCGACTAAAGCGCGCTCGACGAAACCGTGTAGCTGACGTCATCACAGCGCGACGAAAAAAGCACGCTGTAAACGCTAAACCTAAAATTAACCCCTAAACCTAAACCTAACCCCCTAACCTAATCCTAAACCTAATCCTAAACCTAACCCTTAACCTAACCCTAAACCTAACCCTTAACCTAACCCTAACCCTAACCCTAACCCTTAACCTAACCCTTACCTAACCTTTAACCTAACCCTAAACCTAACCCTTACCTTAACTTGAATCGGCTTGCTTTCAAAGCGCTATTTAAAGCGCCCTTCTTTCTCCGTGCTCGCTGTTGTCGCCCTGCTGATGACGTCAGCGACGCGGTTTATTTGGGCGCGCTTTAGTCGAGCGCGGTTTTGTCATGCCACGCAACCAATGATCCTCTGGGAAATGACGTTAACTTCTGGAGAGCTGTCCTACCTGCCACTGTGAAATTAGCAAACCATACGCAGGTGCAAAACTAATACAGAGAAGGGAGACCAGAGAAATAGGTATGTCATACTCAGCTTTTCATTGCCACCTAAATAAACCAAGAATCATACAAAAAGATGCTATGGTTGACTTTCCTTGAAACTCCTTAGACAATCTGCAAAAGAAAAGAAAAGAAAAAAAAAAGAATTATTGTATCACTTTTGGATTTTAGTTAGGTAACGCCTATAATGTGTCCACATACCAGATTAAGTTCTTATTTCATGAGGAAGAGATTCCAAGCAAGCAAAATGGGTTCCACCACAAAACCGCGCTCAACTAAACCGCACCCGACTAAACCGCGTCGCTGACGTCACCAACAGGGCGACAACAGCGCAGAGACAGAAGTACGCTGTAAACCTAAACCTAAAATTAACCCCTAAACCTAAACCTAACCCCCCTAAACCTAATCCTAAACCTAACCCTAAACCTAACCCTAAACCTAACCCTTAACCTAACCCTAAACCTAATCCTAACCCTTAACCTAACCGTAACCCTTAACCTAACCCTTAACCTAACCCTAAACCTAACCCTAAAGCTAACCCTTACCTTAACTTGAATCGGCTTGCTTTCAAAGCGCTATTTAAAGCGCCCTTCTTTCTCCGCACTGGCTGTTGTCACCCTGTTGATGACGTCAGCGACGCGGTTTAATCGGGCGCGGCTTAGTCGAGCGCGGTTTTGACGGGTCACGAGCAAAATGAGCCTTACCTAGACCAGAATATGTTTGATGTATTATAGGCCCTCCCAAAGTTTCTTGAAAAGAAAAGAAAAAAACAAAGCAGATATATGTAAACCTTTTGAAATCCTAAATTGCATCCTAAATCGGCCAAATTCTTTCCATTCAAACCAGATTAATTTCCAAATAGGGGCATTTACAGTATCTCATCTTTCCTCATGCAAATTGTCCCTCAAAGTCTGATGAAAGGAAATGGGGCTGACCACCATATTATAATATTTAGAGATTTCCAAACAGAGTAACAAGGAAGGAACTGGCTTGACACACAACATTAAGTAAACTAAAATTATAGCATCCAGCCCTCTCAATTCCTGGCAAATGGATGGGGAAGAAATGGAGGTAATGACGGGTTTTATTTTTCTGGGCTCCAAGATCAGAGTCAAGGCTATGGTCTTCCCAGTTGCAATGGATGGCTGTGAAAGTTGGACCATAAGAAAGGCTGAGCGCCAAAGAATTTAGGCCTTTGAACTCGGGTGCTGGAGAAGACTCCTGCAAGTCCCTTGGATTGCAAGACAATCAAACTGGTCAGTCCTAGAGGAGATCAACCCTGACTGCTCTTTAGAAGGCCAGATCCTGAAGAGGAAACTCAAATAGTTTTGGCCACCTAATAAGAAGGAAGGATTCACTAAAGAAGAGCCTAATGCTTTGAAAGATTGATGGCAAAAGAGAAGGGGAGGACAGAGAAGGAGGTGGCTGGATGGACTGACTCCATCCAGCCACCTCCTTCTCTGTCATCCCCTTCTTCTTTTGCAAGAAGGGACTTGCAGAAGCAGTAGACCTGAGCTTAATGGACACCAGAGGATGGTAGAAGACAGGAAGGCTTGGAAGAATGTTGTCCCACAATGGGTTGGACAAGACTTCACAACTAACAAAAACAATGTTATTATCCTTTAAGGAGTAATGGAATAACAGAGTTGGAAGGACTTGGGAGGTCTTCAAATCCAACACTCTGCACAAGCAGAAGAGCTTATGCCATTCCAGAAAAGTGGATGTCAGTCTCACCTTCTGAAGGCAAGCAATTCCACTGATTCATTATTCTCACTGTTAGGACATTTCTCCTTGTTGCTTCTCTACTTGATTAGTTTCCATTCATGAGTTTATGAGTTTATGAGTTTATTATTTATAGGCCGCCCTTTTCCATTCATTGTTTCTTGTCTTGTTTTTTTGGTGCTTTGTGGGAATAGATTGATCTCCTCTTCTTTATGGCAGCTCCTCGAATTCTGGAACCACAATGCTATTGTGTCACTCCTAGTCCTTCTTTTCACTATAGATAAATCTTGCAACCATTCCTGCAATTGTTGCTCATATGTCTTGGTTTCGTGCCCCGTAATCATATTTGTTGTCTGAGGAGGAGAGCCTTCTCGGTGGCAGCTCCGACCCTATGGAACGATCTCCCCGTGGAGATTCATACCCTCACCACCCTCCAGACCTTCCGCACAGCCCTCAGAATCTGGCTATCCCGTCAGGCCTGGGGCTAAGACTGTAACCCGTCCGAATGGTATGAATGTTGTGTTTTTTAATTATGTATTGTCTTATATGTTAAAAGTTTGTCTCCCCCTCCCCCTTGGGTTGTGAGCCGCCCTGAGTACCCCCCAGGGAAAAGGGCGGCATATAAATAAACTTCAAACTCAAACTCAAACTTTTTTCTGCATCTTTACAGAGTCTTTACATTTTTTTTAAATAATAGAATTAAGCATTTAAAAATTGGATGGGTGGGGGGTATTTTCAATTTCAGTACTTTATTCTTCTAAGTTTGTTCAATGAACCTGAATCCAACTTTGGAGAAACTGCTACATTTCTCCAGTTAATATGGATCTAAATTACATTGGAGTATTATTTTGATTTGAAGTAGATCTGTACAATATCCCATTAATTCACATCAATAGCCAAGCTGCTTGTACCAGCAAAACGTGGGTTTCTGCTCATTATTTCCTCATGTCATCTGAGAAATGTTAATAAAGATCACATGAAGGCCACTGAACCCCATTTCATTGTTTGACCCCCTATATCTTTTGAGCTACCAAGATATTTATTCATCTTTTCACTGTATTGCTGAAGGGATAATGTATATACATGATACCCAAACCGAGGAAAAAAAATATGAAGAATGTTTCCTTCAAATAGTTTCCTATTGAAATAAAGAATATAATAGCCAAGAGGTCAAGATCAGACCTATTCTATGCCTTTACTTTCATTTTTTTTTTAAATAAATAGCACAGATATAATGAGATTGGTTTTCTATTGCTAAGTGTTTCCATTTTAATAAAATGAGATGTATATTTTATAGAAAAGGGGGGAAAAGATACAGCCAAATCTAGTACATCAGGGCTCAGTCACATTTTATATATGTAAAACAGATGATTTTTTTTTATTCTTTTGAAATGGTGATGGACAAATTCTTATTGACTATGTTAAGAGTTAATAAAGTCGTAGGGGTTAATAAGCTATGCCAACCAGTTCACAAGTAAGCAGCACAAGTATTTGGGGGTTTCTTTTAAATTAATTATTTTAATTGCTTATATTTTCTATCTTTCCTTTAGCTCACTTCAATCCTAGTGGATTCCGGGCAAGTTAGAACAAAGGGGGGGAGGGGGAGGAATTAAAACATATATAATTCATAGAAGTCAACACTAGAATAACATATGGTCATTCATTTACCCTTAGGTTCCAGTGTATAATGGAATTAGAAAGTGTTCATTAAATGGCCAGATTTAAAACAAAAAGTCAAACACAATGGTTACTTTAAGGAGCAGATCAGTTAAATTAATGTTAAGAAATCTGTCATGCATATTTATGCAACACTAATATATATTATATACATACACACACACACAAACATGTATGTATGTATGTATGTATGTGTGTATGTATGTATGTATGTATTGTGGAAGTTATCATCCAGCCCTCTGCCAGAAAAATGAAATATCCTAGGAAATATTGAAAAGGCAGAATATTTCTCTGGAGATGAAAAGAAGAAACATGTTTTAAAAGACAGAATAGTTGCCTGTAGCTTCTCTGCCCATCCCCACTGTTAATGGGCCATTAAGAAGGCCAAGCTAGTCCACTTTACATAATAAAGACTTCTCCACTGCAGCCCAAAGGAGGATGGAATTTAAAGCATGATAATATTGGCCCTTTACTCAACTGACCACATGGCATCTGAGAACTCAACTGAACCTGGATTCAAAACACAGCCTAGAGAGTAGCCCCTGCGTGGCCCCATGGGAGTCTGACAACCAATCAGAATACATTTCTTACACAGAAACAGGAAACAGAGAGGTGGGACTGAACAGGTTATAAAAGCCTAGCAAGCCCCTCCCTCAGTCCTTCTCTTCTTCTCCACCAACATTGAAGCATGTGATCACCTTTTCTGTTCAGAGCTCAAGCCATGTGGCCCTTTCCAACAATAAACCATCTTTCCAAGCAGCCTTCATGTCTCCAGTGTCTTTTTTCCCCACTTGGAGATGAACTCAGAAGGACATGTCTTTCATCAGTATGTTCCAGCATAACTCTGGAGCCCCTCAAGCAATTTCAACCAAACTTGGTACACAGATGACTTACCCACTGAAAACAAATACAGGGGGTAAGGCACCTCGTGTGTGTGTGTCTCTGTGTGTGTGTCTGTGTGTGTATATGTGTATGACTGTTCCAGCATAACTCTGGAACGCCTGGGCCGTTAAGGAGAACAAATGTGCTGATACACTGACTGATACACACACACACACACACACACACACACACACACACACACACACTTTGGCACTTCCAGCATGCTACTTTCTCACTTGAATGTCATGAGTTATGTAGTTTATTTGGGCACCATTTTTGTTGCTAGGACTCAACTCTTGCTGATATTTGTTACAGATCTTCATCTTTGGAGATGCCATCAGCAGAAATCTGTCAGAAGAAACCCTTCTGCCTCTAGGACCTGATTTTAGTGGGACTTCTATGGTGTCATCTTTCATAAATATCCTTTTAAACTTTTGTAGAAGCCGACTGCATAAAATACGTATATGATACATGTAGAATTACGAATGAAATGGATATGAATTAATGATAATAATAAGTAGTCCAGATATATGCCAGCACTTGGTAGAACAGCAATGAAGATCTTGGGGAAAAACATGCAGATGGCATCACTTATAAAAATCAGAAATCGGAAGCACAATTTTCCTTGTACATTTTATAAGAAACAAAAAATGGACTTTGAAGAAACAGGATGAAAGTGTGTGTGTGTGTGTGTGTGAATAAATATATAAAATGAATATAGCAAAATGCTGACTTTGGTAAACTGCTTAGCGAAGGCTGTAAAGCCATTATGAAGTGGGTATATAAGTATTATCACTAGTGCTATTTATGACAATGTAAACCCTTAATTCAATGTAGAGTTGGGATGACTGGATGAAGCTGGCATTTACTGGGCATTTTATTGATGAGCATGATAGAGGATAGATAGATAGATAGATAGATAGATAGATAGATAGATAGATAGATAGATAGATAGATAGATAGATAGAAGATATAGTGATAGATAGATAGATAGATAATTGATAGATAGATAGGAGAGACAAGAGAGACAGTGAGAGAAATAGAGAGAGATGAGATAGAGAGAATGAGACAGAGAAGAGAGATGAGCGAGATATAGAATGAGAGAGAAAGATAGATAGATAGAGATGAGATGGAGATAAGATAGAGATGAGATAAGAGATAGAGGTAGAGATGAGATAGAGCTAGAGATAAATAGAGGAGATAGAGATGAGATATAGAGATGAGACAGAGATGAGATAGAGGAGATAGAGATGAGATGGAGTTGGAGATACATCATTTTAGCCACTGTCCTATTTCACTACGGGATGAAAGCTTCTTCAACATGTTTCCAACCAATATAGTCCTGAGCTTTCTTCTTTCCACATACTTGCTGATATATGATAACCCTTTTCTATTTCCTACAGAGTCCCATCATAACTCTCCTCCAGAGCATTGTGCAAAATAAAATTCTTGCACTTGACTACCCAGCCCAATGACTTGGTCTCTTATTCTTTATTCAACACCCCCTCCCCACTTCCTGCCATCCTCATAAAGTGACTGGCCTCAGTGTATTTTCTCCATTTGACCAGTTTTGTGGAATTTAATCTTTAATCTTTGATTTGTGTTGCTTTCCAGATTAATTGGTAGATGTGTAGTAAGAAAGCTTTCTCAACCTGTTTACTCCCAATGTTTTGTGCTTCCTAAAACTCCTATGTTGTGTTGTAGCTGGAGAATGCCAGGTTAAAAAAAAAGAGGCTAGTTTCATGCAGATAAAAGTCTGTGAAAAGTTTGGAGGTTGACTGCAACTTTTAAACCAACATTTCTGCATAGCTGGCAGGGACAACGTTAAAATGTTTCTGTGGTGAGGTTTGTACTCAGTGACATAGTTAAAGAGTATTAAACATATCCGCTATATCAATTACTATCTAAACAGCAAATTTCATCTTCTACAGATAATATAACACCCTTGGTAAAGTATATTGATTGACCTGACCTCTTTACAAGGAAAGCAAACACAATTTGCAATGGCATTTGATTCATATTCCAGCTACTGAGATTAGTCATCCAAAATATCTCTCTAGCAAAACAGAGATTCATTTTCTGATGAATGTGTTTCGGAGGGCATGGACTGCTGATCCAGGTTTTCTTGGTGAACACACGCTTGCGTATGTGAAGGTTTTTTCAGACAAGTTCTGGCAGCTCTGACCTCAGCATAAAGACACCCTTGAGAAATCTACAGCACTTGCTGTTGTAGTAATTAAGCCACAAGGAAATCACCTTGAGATCTAATTAAGACCATAATTAGACCCACCTTGGCTCTTTGGAAACACACATTTGAATACGGCTACCATGCTTTTTTGTGGGCTGGTTTTTTAGCTTTGGAATCTCTAGTTTGGGGTCAAGATCAATTTAGGCGTTGATGTAACACATAAGGAAAAAAAGGAATGTGAAGGATAATCTATTGATGAAAAGCCTATGTGGGTAAATATCACATCCTGTATAAAAATTGAGGCAAGAATGGGAAGTAAAACATCTCACCAAGGGTCTGTTGGGCAAGTGTACATCAATTGTTCAACTCCAAGCCAAGCTCCATGGTAAATATATCTCTATCTCTATCTCTATCTCTATCTCTATCTCTATCTCTATCTCTATCTCTATCTCTATCTCTAACTCTATCTCTATCTCTATCTCTATCTCTATCTCTATCTCTATCTCTATCTCTATCTCTATCTCTATCTATCTATCTATCTATCTATCTATCTATCTACTATCTATCTCTCTATATCTTATCTATATCTATCCATCTATCCTCTATCCATCTATCCATCTATCCATCTATCCATCTATCCATCTATCCATCTATCCATCTCTATATCTATATCTATATCTATATCTATATCTATATCATATAATCTATATCTAATCATCTATATCTATATCTATATCTATATCTATATCTATCTCTATATCTCTATCTATATCTATATCTATTCTATATCTATATCTATATCTATATCTATCTATCTACTATCTATCTATCTATCTATCTATCTATCTATCTATCTATCTATCTATCTATCTATCTATCTATCATCCATCTATCTATCTCTATCCATCTATCCATCTATCCATCTATCCATCTATCCATCTATCCATCTATCCATCTATCCATCTCTATACTATCTATATCTATATCTATATCTATATCTATATCTATCTATATCTTATCTATATCTATATCTATCTATATCTATATCTATATCTATTTCTATTCTATATCTATATCTAATATATCTATATCTATATCTATATCTATATCTATATATCATATCTCTATATCATATCTATATCTATATCTAATCTATATCTATATCTATATCTTATCTATATCTATCTATCTATATCTTATCTTATCTATATCTATTCTATATCTATCTATCTATCTATCTATCTATCTATCATCATCTATCTATATCTTATCTATATCTATCCATCTATCCATCTATCCATCTCCATCTATCCATCTATCCATCTATCCATCTATCCATCTATCCATCTATCCCTCCATATCTATATCTATATCTATCTATCTCTATATCTATATCTATATCTATATCTATATCTATATCTATATCTATATCTATATCTATATCTATATCTATTCTATATCTATATCTATATCTATATCTAATCTATATCTATCTATATATCATCTATATCTATATCTATATCTATATCTATCTATATCTATATCTATATCTATATCTATATCTATATCATATCTATATCTATATCTATCTATATCTATCCATCCATCCATCTATTTGTCTGTCTGTGTCTATCTATCTATCTATCTATCTATCTATCTATCTATCTATCTATCTATCTATCTATCTATCCATCCATCCATCCATCCATCCATCCATCCATCCATCAATCCATCCATCCATCTATCGCTATAGCTGTCTGTCTGTCTGTCTTCTGTCTGTCTATAAAAATGGCTCTGTGTGTGTGTATGTTCCAGAATAACTCTGGAACACCTCAAGCAATTTCAACCAAACTTGTATACAGATGACTTACTCTCTGGAAAAAAATACTGTGGGGCAAGACACCTCTAACACCCCTTGGTGTGTGTTTTGTTATAATACAGCCTGTTGTGCCTTAAATGGCTTCTACTGTACAGTGCATGGAGTTGTCATGGTAACAGCTTCACAGTCCTCCACGAGGGACTCCCTCTGGTAAGGGGGAAAGTCCAACATTAGAAATTATGCTTCTGGAGGCACAGAGAAAACATTTTTAACTAATTTAATTGTCGCTGAAATCAGGGCTCAGGGAGAAGTTGCTCTTGCTATCACCTCTTCAGAAATTGTGGTGACGTTCATGTAAGGAGGGAGGACAGCCACTGATGTAAGCCACTTTAAATTTCTAGAGACTATATTGGACAATGTGACCTGGGCTAATTGGGGGTTGGAAGAATTGAATTTTACCTATAGTGCGGGAAAGATCTAGATCCAGTTTTGACTTCAAATGTGCCAAAATGAGGTGCTCAATAAAGTTTTGCATAAAGAGATTGGATCATCTTGACTGTGCTTGCTTTGGTTGGGTTCAGTCGGAACTTTGACATTAACCAGGTGTACCTAAATTCAAATGAGGGAGTCCTGGCCTCCTACAACCCACAGTGCCTCTGGGGGAGCCGTGAAGATCCAGGAGAAGATGTCATGCATGGAATGGAAAGGCAAAAGGTGGTAGTGACAGGAACAGGGACAGCGAAGGAAACAGTCTCCAAATCAAGTAGACTTTGCAACACAAATGGTGGTGGCCTGCCCAAAAGAGCAGATAGAGAAGGTTGAACATCTGGCAGCATGGGAGGGGAAGTGCTTTGGATGGGCCACCACCTTTTGGATTCAAAGTCTACTTGGCTTGCTTAGTGTCATGGCTCTGCTATTGAACCTATGTCCACAGTTTCTCTGGGACGTAGAATTTGTCCTCCTTAAAAGCTAACTTTAAATCAGCCTCCTGAGTAGGAATCTCGGGACAGGCAATATTGTGACACAGCCTAGATATGAGTCAACCACTTTGTTGTAAGGCCTCATTAGGTTAGGCAAGTGTGTTGTGTAGGTTAACTTGGATTGCATTACAAGACATTGTAAGAGCCGAGGTGGCGCAGTGGTTAAATGCAGCACTGCAGGCTACTTCAGTTGACTGCAGTTCGGCAGTTCGGCTGTTCAAATCTCACTGGCTCAGGGTTGACTCAGCCTTCCATCCTTCTGAGGTGGGTAAAATGAGGACCTGGATTGTTGTTGGGGGCAATATGCTGACTCTGTAAACCGCTTAGAGAGGGCTGAAAGCCCTATGAAGCGGTATAAGTCTAACTGCTATTGCTACTTGTACGGAACATGCAAACAGTCTTTTAATGATTAAGGAGTTTAGCTTAACGTCTAGTGATTTTTATGGACACATTCACACAGTTTTCTTGGCATCCGTCCTGAAGTGTCTTTTACATCTGTCATCAGCACACTGGCAAAATTGTCCACCCTCAGTGGTTTTAAGATACAACTGGATGCACCTGGAAATGCTCTCCTGCTCATTAAATGGACAAAAGTTAGCCTAAGCAATTATTGCAAAGTCTGTGTAACCAAGATACATACACAATACAAAGTATAATACAGATACATTTAATAAGCTGGTGTTGTTGACTTGAAATGTACATGATCTGTCTCTCTTTAATAATAAACTTTCCAAGTGAAAGTTCTTCTAAATAAAAGAACTTCCTTTATTTATAAATTGTTAGGGAACATAGTTTATTTTATATAAAGCTTTCTCAGAAATAAATGTACAGATAGAAATGCAGGTGGTGTAATTTTACCAGTTCCCACCAGGTCAGAAGGTTAACACAGTAGCAACAGTAACTTACTAGTAATTGGTTCCATTGCCCAAGTCTCTAATTTCACAGATCATCCTAAGAAAAAAACCTTTATATTTTCAGTTTCTAAATGCTTATTGTCAGTTTAGTTGATAACAAATATTTATTGCCATATCTTGTTGAATTCTTAGCAAAAAGCTATCGCAAATACTTTTTCTCAGCTCCGAGTCAGCATCAGGCTTTGTGGTGTGCCCATGAAAAACTCCCTTATTGTGATGTGCACAGATTTGTTGTAAAAAAAAAAAACAACTAGGAGAGGACAGTGTAAATGCGAGCAGCCTCTGCAATTAAAACAGGACAATGCTACAAAAAAACTTAAGTAATGGTGCAAAGTCAGTGGGGGATTCAGCCAGTTTGGACCGTTTCGGGCAAACCGAATGTTAATTTTACATCTGGTTCACCAAACTGGTAGTTTCAAGGACTGGCTGGCCACACCCTGCCCTCTCCCTTCCCTCCATGTGACCCATTCATCATGCCAAGTAAGTGCAGCGCCCACATGGAGGCTCTGGGAGGGCAAAAATGGGCCTCCCGTAAGTTTTGGAAATCCAGAAACAGGCCTGTTTCTGGCTTCCGGAGGGCTTCTGGAATCCAAGGGAGGCCATTTTCACCTTCCAAAGGCTCGAGGAAAGCCCCAGAGAGCAAAAAAAAATGGGCCTCCTGGAAGTTCCGAAGTCCAGAAATGGGCCCGTTTCCGGCCTTCAGAGGACCTCCAGAGTCTGGGGGAGGCCATTTTTGCCCTCTTGGAGGCTCAAGGAAAGCCTCCAGAGCCTGGGGAGGGCAGAAACACCCCCATGGTACAGGAGGCCAAGCAGGCCATGCCCATCATGGCCACGCCCACCCAGAAACCAGGCAGAGAACCAGTTGCTAACATTTTTCAACCCCACCCCTGTGCAAAGTCCTTCATCACAATTGTGAACAGGAAGGTGGCTTAGAAGCTTTGAAATGCATGCTCTTTTGTCTTCCAAGAGAACCCAAGGAACATCTGGGTATCTTCTCTACTGCTGCTGCCCCTAATGCCATCTTCTTGATATGACTGCCTAATTCCAGGGCTGGTCTTGTTGCAAATGAATTGTCTATTCAGGGACCCATCTGGAGCCATTATAGTAATAATGGAGCTAATTACCAGAGACTAATCAACTGATGCTTTAAAACAATGCCGTAATGACAGTCCCACAGATCATAACTGGATGGAAAACACATAATTGTTGTACTTCTTTCACAGTACACAACAACGCAACATGTTGAGCATAACATTTCATAGAACAATGACAAGAACATGGCTTTTAAGATACCAGAGTATTCTCTCTCTTGTAATTTGATTTGTCTCTGCCATTGTTTTGGAAGACACTTCCATCCTCTGTAGTGAATCGCCAGTCAATTAGACCTTAAATTCTGGGACGGCTTCCTATTTGTCATCAATTGTTCTGTTTCTCACTGTTATTGATGATACCCATCATGCTGTATCTGCATCTATCCTAACTGCTATAGAGGCAAACTATTCATCTCCATGACTGGCATTTAAACAATGTTACGGACAAGTCGCCCCCCGCTCAATACATTACGTGATGTGAAACTTGTAAGGACAATTCTTTGATAAGAGGCAGGTTTTCATAGAGGCGCTTAAGGCTTTTCTTATTGTTTCTATTATTAGCATGTGATCTAAGATATTTTAGAAGTCAGGAATGAATGAAAGACACAATTCCTATGTGGAATTGTTTTACCATTTGCTGGGACACTAGTACCGTTAGTGGGCAAATCTTGTAAGAAATAAAAAAATATGTTGTTATTGCCTGTTCCTTCCTTCCTTCCTTCCTTCCTTCCTTCCTTCCTTCCTTCCTTCCTTCATTCATTCATTAATTCATTCATTCATTCATTCATTCATTAATTCTTTCATTCATTCATTCATTCTTTTGTCAAACATGTACAAGATAGTACGAACATTGACATGAACAAAGGAAATGAACACAAAGAAATGGGGACAGTAGGACAGGGATGGTAGGCACACTGGTGCGCTTATGCATGCCCCCTTTACGGACCTCTTATTGTTAAATTTATTTGTCCGTACTTCGCCATGGGGTTATTTTAGGTGGCTTACAATAATAAAAAGGAAGAAAATGAAAGGAGTGTAAACAGAGCGGAAGTAAAATAATAACACCATGAAAAAATAAGGAAAAACAGTGCAAAGAAAATTCATCATTATGATTCGTCATTA
Organism: Thamnophis elegans; assembly: GCF_009769535.1. NCBI lineage: Eukaryota > Metazoa > Chordata > Lepidosauria > Squamata > Natricidae > Thamnophis > Thamnophis elegans. The sequence continues at coordinate 63,172,095 of NC_045551.1, forward strand.
TGAGGACCAAAAAGATAATTGGGTGAAGAGCAGAAAAGTGTGAGAGGGAGGGGAGTCTGGCATCAACCTGCCATCATTCAGTCAATGAAAACTCTTTAATTTCACAGCACATGAGCAGGCTTAACCATAGTTTGAACTGGGAAACTTTGACCATCCTAGGCCAAGCCAAGACCAAAAATTCTAGGGAATTTCTAGGAGCCTGGCACTCTGACAAATTAGCCATCGGTAGGAACATATCAGTGGTGGGATTCAGCCAGTTCACACCTATTTGGGAGAACCGGTTGGTAACTTTCTAAGCAGTTCGGAGAACCGGTTGTTGGAAGAAATCTCCTTTTGTTTTTTTCCCACTTTACAGGACTAATCCTGTAAGGAAGGCAGGATTCTGGTGTTGTTTCTAGCCTCATCTTTATTGCCCTGCTTACAGAAACTGCCTCTCCAGTTAACCCTTATTACCATTGTAACAGCTAAGGCCAAGCATCCATCGACGTGAGTGACATTGACTTGCCCACATGATCACATGGCCACCGAGACCCGGCTACCCAGCTGGTCATTAGGGCAGAGAACTGGTTGGTAAATTATTTGAATCCCACCACTGGCACGTAGACATAAACAATATCTACGTACTGCAAAACACAGACAATCAGGACAATATCAGAACGGTAACAAAAAGACCAAAACATCTTCATATAAGCAATCGGCATCAAGATGAACATAGATGAACTCCAAGATTAACCCCAGACTAACAATCAAGACCAATTTCACCAACAATGACAGGGCAAGCCACTAGAATATAAACTGAGAGCAAACTCCGCTCTTTACTAGCACTGATGATGTTACCTAGTTTGGGTAATGAAATGCCTGCGAGAAAACAAAAAAACTCGGAGAGCACTAAGGACACCTCATGCCATCAAACTAGTACCCCACTTTCTCCTATTTGGTCTCTCTTGCAGATATTGTGAATCAGTGGTGAGATTCCACATCTTTTCCTATCGGTTCTATGACAGTGTGCTTTGCGCGCATGCTCACACTTTGCGTGCACAGGCATCTAATGCATTTCGTGTGCGCACACAACACTCAAAGACCGCCCTCGGTGTCAGCACTGGTGAGCTGAGCTGTGTTTTAACTCAGCTGAAGAGCGGCAATCCACTCTGCCGCATGAATCAGCTGAGCTGACAAAATAAGGGAATATAGGACAGGGAACGACGAGGGCAGGAGGATGTGGCCAACCAGTGTTTGCTGCTCGTCCAAAGTACTCAAAATTTCTGCTACCGGTTTGCCCAAACCAGTCCAAACCGGCTGAATACCACCTCTATTGTAAATGGCAAACCTCGTTGGAGATTTCACTTTCAAGGGCAGCTAACAGAGCTTAAATCCCACAGATTCCAGTGGATGTCTCTGCTGATTACATCACCAATATTTCTTCATCATTTCTGGATATTTCCTCTGGCTTGATATTTCAATCACCACATCTTGACTGGTTAGGCCAGTCATCAGGCTTCAGATAAGCACCGCATGTAATTGTTGCCATGCTGATTTTCACTTTTGTGAGAAGTTGCAAAGATACAGCTGGTTTTAAGGAAAACGATAGTCATCTTTAATTATATGACCCAATTTATCATGATTTTGTATTAATTCATTAATAAGAGGGGGGACATAAAGATCAATAGAGCCAAGGTGGCGCAGTGGTTAAATGCAGCACTGCAGGCTACTGCTAGATCAGCAGGTCAGCGGTTCAAATCTCACCGGCTCAGGGTTGACTCAGCCTTCCATCCTTCCGAGGTGGGTAAAATGAGGACCCAGATTGTTGGGGGCAATATGCTGACTCTCTGTAAACCGCTTAGAGAGGCCTGAAAGGCCTATGAAGCGGTATATAAGTCTACTGCTATTGCTATTGCTAATAGGTACAAAGAGGAGAGATTTATTTTTTAAAAAAATAGATGTATTCATTTTCACTTCTTTTTGCAATAATTGAACTTTCTTGGGTTACTAATTAAAGATAAAAGATGTTAGCCTTGTCTGGAAAGTATTTATTATGACGTATAAAACTGTAAAGCCCGATGACAAATTGATCGAGTTTATTCAAGGTTATATCAAATCTGCTTGTAAAGTTGTCAGAAAAAATGTTTATTAGTGCAATGCTAAGCCTTCAGTCTATAAAGCTTCTGCTAGGGAGAAATTGTACTATAACAATACAGCCAATCACTTGCATGCTGTGGAAATATACATCTACCCCTCGGGAGAGATGTATGATAAACACATATAAACAAGCATTCTAACTCTATCAAGAGAAAAACAGATTGGATGAACTGGGAGATAGGGCAGTGATTATGCCAGATTCTAAATAAATACAATTCTACCAGAAGATCAGCATTAGCCAGACATTTTATTATGGCTAGGGGTTTATTTCTTATATCTTGCACTGAGCCATGGTGGCACAGTGGTTAGAGTGCAGTACTGCAGGCTATTTCTGCTGACTGCCAGTGGTTTGCAATTTGGCAGTTAGGATCTCACCAGGCACAAGGTTGACTCAGCCTTCCATCCAGTGGTGAAATTATTTTTTTTTTACTACCAGTTCTGTGGGCATGGCTTGGTGAGTGTGGCATTGCATGGTGGGCATGGCTTGGTGGGCATTATGTGGATTGGTGGGGGTGGCAGAGGAAGGATATTGCAAAATCCCCATTCCCTCCCCAGTCCAGGGGACGGATACTGCAAAATCTCCATTCCCTCCCCACTCCTGGAGAAGGATACTGCAAAATCTCCATTCCCACCCCACTCTGGGTCCAGCCAGAGGTGGCATTTGCTGGTTCTCCAAACTACTCAAAATTTCCGCTACCGGTTCTCCAGAACCTGTCAGAACCTGGTGGATTTCACCCCTCCTTCCATCCATCTGAGGTGGTAAAATGAGGACTCAGATTGTTGGGGGCAAGATGCTGACTCTGTAAACCACTTAGAGAGGGCTGTAAATCACCATAAACTGGCATATGCGTCTAACTGCTATTGCTATGGAAATTTCATTTCTCAAGTCACAGTGCTTGTCTGATCTGTGTCTTTATTGGCACCAGGGGTGGGTTGCAGGTGGTATGCCCCAGTACGGGTATACCGGAGCCAGCCCAGAGCACCGGATACCATTCCGATATGGAGCTCCAGAAGGCCTACCTGCTCGCCCAAGCTCCTTACCTGTGTTTTAAAGCTTCAGCGCTGCCACACACAGGCATGGCACATAAAGAGCTTGTGTGACACTCCGTGGAGCAGGTGGAGCATTGCGGAGGCACTAAGACACATGTGTGCACCGCACATGTGCACACATGCATTGTGCAGGTCCATGAGGACGCCGCCGGCCCCGTTCCAACCATACAGGTTGGAACAGGATTTGAAACCCACCACTGATTGGTACCCAGATGTATATTTGAGTTTTTCTCATCATAGGTAAATGATGGAAATTTAATCATTACTGCTAGATATTTCCTTGGTTTCTTACAGCTTTGGCCACAGTGAAGGAAATCCCATCTGAATTGTTTTGAAGAAACAAACACTATTTGATATGTGCTAGGTATTCCAGCTAAACCCAAAGACGGAGATATTCAAAAAGGTATTGTACATGGAATGAGTAACAAACTCTCCTCTAATTCTGGGAAGAGACAACAGTTTACATGACCTCAAGGAACTTTTCAACATGTGCTAATGAAATGGAGTGAAGGTGCAGGAAACTAGTCTACAGTATAACCATATATTACATATCACTAGAAATTTCTTCATGATAAAAGTGGTGACTGAAAGCATCACTTTATGATGGCCATATCACACCTTCCTAATTCTTTCAAAGTCCCAATTTTGCAGTAGGGATTGTTGGCAAACAGGCACACCTTGAATGGAAATGATATTGGATAAGTTTAGTTTAGTTTTAGTTTTCCCTTTATTTGTATGCCGCCCTTTTCCCTGGGGGGACTCAGGGCAGCTCACAGTTCAAAAAGGGGGGGGGGAGACAAACAATATTCCAACAAGGAGACAATACAACATATTAAAAAGAGAGCAAACAGTCACACAATTCGGGTGGGGTTAGAATCTTAACCCCAGGCCAGCCGGGACAGCCAGATCTTTAAAGCGGCGCGGAAGGACTGGAGGGTGGTGAGGGTCCGAATCTCCATGGGGAGTTCGTTCCAGAGGGTGGAGCAGCCACCGAGAAGGCTCTCCACCGGGTAGTTGCCAGTCTGCACTGGCTGGAAGATGGAATTCGGAGGAGGCCTAATCGATGCGATCGTATTGGTCTAGTGGAGGTAATTGGCAGTAGGCGGTCTCTCAAGTACCCAGGCCCACTACCATGAAGGGCTTTGTAGGTGATAAGTAGCACCTTGAAGCGCACCCGGAGACCAACAGGCAGCCAGGCAGCTCGCGGAGGATAGGTGTTACATGGGTGAAGCGAGGTGCACCCACAATCGCTCGCGCGGCCACATTCTGGACTAGTTGAAGTCGCCGAATGCTCTTCAAGGGCGGCCCCATGTAGAGCACATTGCAGTATTCCAGCCTAGAGGTCACAAGGGCACGAGTGACTGTTGTGAGGGCCTCCCAGTTCAGGTAGGGACGCAACTGGTGTACCAGGTGAACCTGGGCAAATGCCCCCCTGGTCACAGCTGACAAATGATGTTCGAAGGTCAGCTGTGGGTCCAGGAGGACTCCCAAGTTGCGAACCCTGTCTGAGGGGCGTACAATTTGACCCCCCAGCCTGAGAGATGGAACACTTGGCCAATTCGCGGGAGGGAAACACAGCAGCCACTCGGTCTTTCTGGATTGAGCACAAGCTTGTTGACCCCCATCCAGTCTTTAACAGCCTCCAGACCCTGGCTCATCACATCCATCGCTTCGTTGAGTTGGCACGGGGCGGACAGATACAACTGAGTATCATCCGCATATTGGTGGTATTTTATGTGACTGCCAATCAAATAAGTTCATAGTAATCTCAGGCACACACACACACACACACACACACACACACAAACACAGGAATTAACAAGAAGAATATACCAGTACTTCAACAAGGAAGTTATTAAAATAGGCAAGTAAGAATGACAAGAAGATCTTGTAAGATTAAAGCAAGGTTTTTGGATAATTGTACTTCAAAGCAAAATTATTATTTTTAATCAAAGAGGGATAAAAGGTATGAGGTGAGTCCTTATAATTTGTGTGTCTTCATCTTCTCTTTCCTGTTGGATGTCATGCTATGAACTTCTAAAAAAGAATCACAGCAAGGCCTAAGACTCACGTAGGTTGCACGGTTTTGAAGGGTGCTTAAACATAGAGCAGTTTTAAACTCACTGACATCTCTTCTGTGTTACTTCCTTTCAATTATGATACGATTCTCACTTTCATCCCAAAAAGAAAGCAATTTTATACATTGACATTTCTCCATTTTATTTTATTTTTTTATTTTTATGCTAAAGACAAACATGATTAAAAGTTGAATATCTTCAAGGCAACTAAGAGAAAAGAAGAGGCGTCTTTAACTGATAGTTCCTGCTAGCCCATAGTTAATATTACTGGGATTTGTTCTGCCTTTTGTCATGAGGAAGAGCCCAGGAAGTGGAGAGGAAATTCACACAGACATTATAACACCAATATTCACTTTCAAGTAAAAATTACAGGGATATTAACAAGGCAAGTAATGAGAGTAAATCACTATTATTGAGTCAACCACAGGGACCTAAACCTTTCCCATATGTTTACTCTGATTCTTGACCAGGTATTGATTAACAGTGAAAAACACTTAGATTTATATACCACTTTACAGTGCTTTATAGCCGTCTCTAAGCAATCTACAGAGTCAGCATATTGCACCCAACAATCTGGGTCTTCATTTTACTGGCTTCAGAAGGATGAGAGGCTGAGTCAACCTTCAGCTGGTCAGGATCAAACTCATGGCAGTGGGCAGAGTCAGCCTGAAATACTGCATTCCAGCCACTGCATCACACAGCTCTTGCTTGAATAGTTGAATGAAACATTCCCTTAATTTTAAAGCCTCTCCGTTGGTTAGCATTTGGCTTCCTATTTATTGCTGAGTCTACTAAGAATTCTATCTCAGATTACCCAATATTTCCTTGTAGAGATAATATAGCCACTTCCTATAGAAAAATCTTAGGCATGTTTCAGGTGGCTTAGTGGCTAAGACACTGAGCTTGTAAATCAGACAGGTCAGCAGTTCAAATCCCTAGCACCATATAACAGAGTGAGCCCCTGTTACTTGTCCCAGCTTCTGCCAACCTAGCAGTTCGAAAGCACATAAAAATACAAGTAGAAAAATAGAAACCACTTTTGGTGGGAAGGTAACAGTGTCCCGTGGCCTTCGGTTTTTAATCATGCCGGCCACATGACCATCAAGACGTCTTCAAGACAGCGCTGGCTCTTCGGATTTGAAATGGAGATGAGCACCACCCCCTAGAGTCGGGAATGACTAGCACATATGTGCGTGGGGAACCTTTACCCTTATAGAAAGTCTCTCGGCTTAATGTGATATGATAAAACTGAACAACCTGAGGGAATCTTTTTTATTGAATTTTTTTTAAAGATTTTACAAATATTTACCTCCCTCCCCCACCCTCCCCACCTGGGCCCTTCTCCCCCCCCCGACCCCCTCCCTGCGACTTCCCAGAGCAAATACAGGGTATAAATCTTTAACAATCATATTCTAAAATAAACTAAAAATAACTTGGCTTCATCTTTCATTTGTGCTTTAACTCCTCTTTTGTTAAGCTAACTAAAACAAATTAAATCATTCCTTGATTTTTTCAATCATAAGCTATCTGGAATTTTTTAGTCCCATATTTATTTTGAATATAGTCAATTCATCTTCTCCACTCCCCCCCCCCTCCACTTCGGGGAATCTTGTCTATATACTGAAAATACTTACTTAGTTTTTGATGTAAAGTCCCACCAAAAATTGTGAAAAGAAACTACACTAGATAAATATTGTTTAAGTATTCTTGAACAAATATGAACTGTCAAGTTTCTGTCAGCCTAATAAGAAATCATAAATCACACATCTATTATCATTAAAGTATAATTATCTTTATGGAATATCATTCATGGTCAGCATTTCTAAGAGCTACCTTCTAATTTACCATGTTGTTGTTTGCGCACTAATAGGACAGAGTAATGCCAGCTATTTGGGAAAGCAACATTAGTAATCCAGCACAGTTCACGTGTCAAGAACAAAAGGTATTTCAGAAGTGAATATGAAGCAATAATATGGATATTACATAGACACAATCAAGAAATATGACTCAAAAACAGCCACTGTTTACATGCAGAAAACAAGGCTTGTTGCAATGGTAGAGATTTCAAGAACTTCCATGCATGAACCAGATACAGATGTGGTAAATACTGTGCATGAGAAAATATCTCGTAATATTTGGGTTGGATGCACTTTTCTTTCTTATAAAATTCATAATTAAACACATAATTTCTTATTAAACACATAATTAGGGCTGACCTAACCATTTTTTTAAAAAAAAGTTTTATGTAAAAGCCAATAACCAAATTGATTTGCCAGTACAGTCTTACTGTAAGTACAATATTTGTAACTTAATATATAATATATCACAGAAACAAAATATATGTGATGCAGAACCTCAGATTTCTGACTAAATATTTTTCTCAGTGGCTGGCAGTCATGTTTCAGCAATATTTAATATTGCCCAGGTTGACCACCACTATTGTCTGCCTGTCCGTCCATCCATCCATCTGTCCGTCCATCCATCCATCCATCCATCCACAGCACCCACCCACCCACCATGCTTCCATCCGTCCATCCATATCTCTATCTATTATCTATCTATCATCTATCTATCTATCTATTTATCTATATATCTATATATCTATCCATCCATCCATCCATCTATCTAATCTATCCATCCATCCATCCATCCATTCAAACACCCATCATCCATCCATCCATCCCATCATCCATCCATCATCCATCCCTATCTACCCATCCATCCATCCATCCATCTATCTAATCTCATCTATCTAATCTATCATCCATCCATCCATCCACACTTCTATCCACTCATCTATCCATCCATCCAATCACCCACCCACCCATCCATCCAATCATCTATCCATCCATCCATCCATCCATCCATCCCTCCCTCCCTATCTATCCATCTATCCATCCATCCGTTTGAACCAGTTGGGAATCATGTTAGAAAAGTTTCACTTAATCTGGATCCAAAGCCAACTTGGGCTAAGTGATTCCACAGTTCTGCAGAAAAAGAACCATAGAGAGCTGGGTTAAAAATATTTGGTTTCTCAGTTGATGTTGATGTTGATGTTTATTTTATGTTGATGTTTATTTTATTTATATGCTGCCCTTTTCCCCTGAAGGGGACTCAGGACAGCTCACAACTCAACCAGGGAAAGGGGATACAAACAAAAAATTAAACGACACAAAACAATACATAATTTAAAACACGCGACAGTCATACCATTCGAGACGGGGGCAACAGCTCTTTAGCCCCAGGCCTGTCGGAACAGCCAGGTTTTAAGGGCTTTGCGGAAGGCCTGGAGGGTGGTGAGGGTCCGAATCTCCACGGGGAGTTTGTTCCAGAGGGTCAGAGCAGCCACAGAGAAGGCTCTCCTCCGGGTAGTTGCCAGTCGACACTGGCCGGCAGATGGAATTTGGAGGAGGCCTAATCTGTGGGATCTAATCGGTCTAGTGGAGGTAATTGGCAGCAGGCAGTCTCTCAAGTACCCAGGTCCAATACCATGAAGGGCTTTATAAGTGACGACTAGCGCCTTGAAGCGTATCCGGAGGCCAATAGGCAGCCAGTGCAGCTCGCGGAGGATAGGTGTTACGTGGGTGAACCGAGGTGCACCCACGATCGCTCACGCGGCTGCATTCTGGACAAGCTCGAGTCGCTGAATGCTCTTCAAGGGCTGCCCCATGTAGAGCACATTGCAGTAGTCCAGTCTAGAGGTCACAAGGGCGCGAGTGACTGTTGTGAGAGCCTCCCGGTTCAGGTAGGGACGCAACTGGCGCACCAGGCGAACCTGGGCAAATGCCCCCTGGTCACAGCCGACAAGTGGTGTTCAAAAGTCATCTGTGGGTCCAGGAGGACTCCCAAATTGCGAACCCTGTCTGAGGGGCGTACTGTTTGACCCCACAGCCTGAGAGATGGAACACTTGGCCAATTAGTAGGAGGGAAGCACACCAGCCACTTGGTCTTATCTGGAGTACAAGCTTGTTAACCCCCATCCAGTCCCTAACAGCCTCGAGGCCCTGGCACATCACGTCAACCGCTTCATTGAGTTGGCACGGGGCGGACAGATACAACTGCGTATCGTCCGCATACTGATGGTATTTTATCCCGTGCCGTCGAATGATCTCACCCAGCGGCTTCATGTAGATATTAAACAGGAGGGGGGACAGGACCGAACCCTGTGGCACCCCATAATTCAGGGGCCTAGGGGTAGATCTCTGCCCTCCGACCAACACCGACTGCGACCTGTCCGAGAGGTAAGAGGAAAACCACCATAAGACAATGCCTCCCACCCCCACCTCCCGCAGTTGTCGCAGAAGGATACCATGGTCGATGGTATCGAAAGCCACTGAGAGGTCAAGGAGCACTAAGACGGAGGCATAACCTCCATCCCTGGCTCTCCAGAGATCATCGATCAATGCGACCAAAGCGGTTTCCGTGCTGTAGCCAGGCCTAAATCCCGACTGGAAGGGATCTAGATAATCGGTTTCCTCCAAGGACCGCCGGAGCTGAAAGGCTACCACCTTCTCAACAACCTTCCCCACAAAGGGGAGGTTGGAGACTGGACGATAGTTGTTTAAGACGGCTGGATCCAAAGATGGCTTCTTCAGAAGGGGTCTCACCACTGCCACCTTTAGAGGGGGGAAAGAACCCCTCCTGAAGGGAGGCGGCAACAACCGCCTGGATCCAGCCCCGTGTCACCTCCCTGCTGTTAGCGACCAGCCAGGAGGGGCACGGGTCCAGTACACATGTGGAGGCACTTACAGCTCCCATGGTCTTGTCCACGTCCTCAGGGGTAACAGCTTGAAAATCAATCCAGTGATGTCCTGCCAGATTCTCCCCTGGTGCCTCGGCTGGCTCTGTGCAATTGGAGTCCAGGTCCGTCCGAAGCCGAGCAACTTTATCCGCGAGGAATTGGATGTAATCCTCAGCTCTGCCTTGCAAAGGATCGCTCGTATCCCTCCTATTTAGGAGGGAACGGTTATCCTGAACAAGGCGGCTGGGCACAACTCAGCGGAAGCTGAGTTAGTTTCATCTAACTTGGTAGGAACAGGTTTTCCAAAGCTTTGCAAAGAAGGAAAAGTTGCCAAATTCTTCTGAGTATAAAGCATGAGCAGTTGCATGTCTGTTGGGTGTGGGTGTTAAAATCAGAGCCAGTTTTGGCTTGACTTGCTTTTTCCAAAGCTTTGGAATTTGAAAAAATTTGCTACAAAATTCTTTGCAAAATTTATATTCCAAAATCTTGGGTAATTCTGATTTGAAAACAAAAATGCTAGTCTGAATCCAAAAATTCCCACCTCTCTTCATGAAATTCCAGGATGGCGCCACCAGCAGCAATATCAGTGAAATACTCTCTTATTTATTCCCACAATACTGTCAAACTAATTAGTAAGATTGTATATTATTATTCTCATCTTTCATATTACCTATCTCCTTTCTCTTATGATTATAACTTTGTTGCTTGTATCCTTACAATTTATATTGTTTATTTAGTTTCCTAGTACGATTTATATTGATTCTATCACTGTGTTGTATCTTATGATTTATGATGAATGTATTTTTATGATGACTATGATCGTGATTTATCACTTAAGCTTTTATGTACAATGGCAGCTTATGCACCGAAGACAAATTCCTTGTGTGTTCAATCACACTTGGACAATAAAGAATTCTATTCTATTTCTATTCTATTCTATCTATTCTATTCTATTCTACTACTCTACTCTACTACTCTACTCTACTCTACTCCTCTCACTCTCCACTCCACTCCACTCCACCCCACCTCACCCCATCCCATCCCATCCCATCCCATTTCATTCTGTTCAAATCATTTTAAAGGATGGACCAAAATATATGCTTTATTTATATTTATTCATTTGACATGTTGTGTCTCCCTTTCCATCAGGCACTCAGAATTCCTAGATTGCATATAAGAAAAAAAAATTCTCTGCAGCATTTGGGATAAGAAACATGGTGAGTTAGATGTGTCTGAGTCTGTTAAAACTCCCCCGGACTGCTAAATTACAAAACTGAGTAGAATGGGTATCCCTAAGGTATATAACTTCATTAGAGAAGAAAACAGGAAAAAAAAAATGTGGGGAATCCTCACAATTGTGTATATGACACCTTAAGTGAATCACATTCATGTTGAGCCCTTCCATATATCTGGCTGCTACATGCAAAGCTGTTATCCTGGCTCTGGGGACTGAAATTCTATGTTGTTTATGAGATCAAATTATATTATCTGCCACAGAATTCTTTGCTGTTGTGTATGCAGCCAGCATGAGTTTAGATTACTCTTTATTCCCCCAAAAGAGTGACAAAAGATCAACCTTCTCGTTCAAATAGAGCTCATAATGCTGTCACAATCCGAAGAAACACAATTTCTTGAAAGCTGACAGTGAGAGAGTGCGAGAGAGAGAGAAGGAAGAGGAGAAAATCTTCCAAACGAGGCAGCTCCAGGATCAACAACTAGACTCCCTTTGGAATAAGAATGAGGTTTCTTCTTTCTTTTCTTCTATCATTTCACCTGTTCTTATTACATTACGAGGACCATCAAAACAAAAGCTCCTTTGAATACCGATTGCTTTCCCCACAAATCATGGTCAGGAGGTGAACATGTTTTAACAGAGTTTCTTTTCCTGCATTAAAATTGCTGTGTTTTTTTTTTGCTTTGTATACCTGGATGTCTTAGCAGCAGATGATTCAGGCCGATTGGAAAAGATTTAAGAATTGCTCCAGAGGTGATGAGAAGCTAACCGAAAACCAAATACGAATCAGACTCCAGAAGCTCCCTTTTCAGTGTGCACCAGAGGTGGGTTCCTACCAGTTCGCACCTATTCAGTAGAACCGGTTCGTCAAATCTACCGAACCGGTTAGAAGAGGTTCCACCAGTGGACCCAGAAAGCAGGCCACACCTACAGAAGAGGTTCCGAAAATTTTTGAAACCCACCACTGGTGGGTGTGTAATGTCCCGCAGTTATCTACGCATTAATAATGCGTGACCCGTCAAAAGTGCGGAGGACAAAATCGCGCTCGACAAAAGCACGCATGTGACGTCATCACAGCGCAACGAAAAAAAAAAAATTGAAATAAAATTAAAATTAAACCAAGCCGATTCACATAAAGGTAAGGGTTAGGTTTAGGGTTAGGGTTAGGGTTAGGTTAAGGGTTAGGGTTAGGTTTAGAGCGTTAGCGTTAGGTTTAGCGTTAGGTTAAGGGTTAGCGTTAGGTTTAGCGTTACGTTAACAGTTAGGTTTAGGGTTAGATTTAGGGTTAGGTTAAGGGTTAGGTTTAGAGTTAGGTTTAGGGTTAGGTTTGGGGGGGTTAGGGTAAGGTTTTAGCTTTATTTTTACATTTTTCGATCACAGCACGATGTTTTCGTCGCGCTGTGATGACGTCAAATGCGCGCTTTCGTCGAGCGCGATTTTGTCCTCCGCGATTTTGTGGTGGAACCTAATAATGATCTAGTAATATTTCCTTATACATTTTAGGGACCTTTCCTTACATAATTGGTGTTTTCTTTCATACTTTTGGATTTCTAATTTCTGTTTTCGTTAGTTGGCAATTGCTAAAACCAATCCCATGTGAAAAAGTATTCAAAGCCTTCTTGATTTTAATTGTCAATTTATTTATTCCTGCACATTGTAATATTTATTCATTTACATATCTCTGTTTTTCCACTGTTGTACAAACACAATTCCAGCAGCTGCTAACATGTGTAAAATTAAATATATTATACTCCCTTTCAAATAGCCAACAAAATATTCTGGTTTTAATTCCATATCTTGCTTTACGATTGCTTCTAACCACTAACTTCTGAATAGCTACTTGGACCAACCTAAGTACTAATTCATAATTTCATATCTGGTCACATGGGTGGTAAGCCACTCCCATCCGGTCACAAGGGCACCAAACCACTCCCATCCAGTCACATGGGTGGCAAGCCACCCCACAAAGGAGGCCACACCCAATAGTAGGTTCCAACAATTTTTGAAACCCACCACTGGTGTGCACACAATCCCATTCAACATTCAGGTTGGCTACAAAAACATAAAAGCGGTGCAGATAAAGGAGATGTGACGGTGTAGTAGCTTTTAACATATTAATGGAGTTGGAAGGGACCTTGTAGGTTATCTAGTCCAACCCCCTGCCCAAGCAGGAGAGAACCTAGAAGCATTTCTGACAGAGGGCATTCCAGTCTCATCTGGAAAGCCCCCACTGATGAAGTTCCCAGAACTTCTGAAGGCAAGCTGTTTGATTGGTTGATTGTAATCACTGTCAAAAATTGCAAGGTTTAATCTCTCCTTGTTCAGTTTCCATCCATTATTCCTTTTCTGGCCTTTGGGTGCTTTGGAAAACAGCTTGACTCCCTCCTCTCTGTGGCAGCCCCTCGAATATTGGAAGGTTGCTATCATGTCTCCCCTGTTCCTTCTCATCACTAGACTAGCCAGGCCCAATTCCTGCAATCGTTCTTCATATGTGTTAGCCTCCAGTCCCCTAATCATCCTGGTTGCTCTTCTCTGCACTCTTTCCAGAGTCTCAACATTGTTTTTATAATACAGTGACCAAAACTGGATGCAGTATTCTAGGTGTGGTCTTAAAGAGCTTTAAAGAGTGGTATTAGTACCTCAGTTAATACTTCCAGGTTAATGATGCTGGAATTGCCAACCAGAAATTGTCTGCACTTTGGCAGTTTGAACCCAACTCTGCAAAATGGGATGAGCTCCTGTTGCTTGTTCCCTAGCTCCTACCCAGCAGTTTGAAAGCAAGAAATACTGCAATTAGATAAATGGGTACGACTTCAGTGGGAAAAAAACTAGCTGTGTTCATTTGTGTGCAGGGAGCAGAAGCTGGCATTGGACATCGCCGGATGTAACATGAGGCAAGGTAAGGTGGAGCCTGGAAGAGCCAGCAACCTGAATGCTGCTAGTAGTAACTGTGAGAAGGATCTTGGAGTCCTAGTGGACAACCATTTAAATATGAGCCAGCAATGTGCAGCAGCTGCCAAAAAAGCCAACACAGTTCTAGGCTGCATAAACAGAGGGACAGAATCAAGATCACGTGAAATGTTAATACCACTTTATAATGCCTTCGTCAGGCCACACTTGGAATTTTGTATCCAGTTTTGGTCTCCAAAATGTAAAAAAAGATCTGGCGACTCTAGAAAGAGTGCAGAGAAGAGCAACAAAGGTGATTTGGGGACTGGAGGCTAAAATATATGAAGAACGGTTGCTGGAATAGGATATGTCTGGTTTCATGAAAAAAATGACTAAAGGAGACATGATAGCAGTGTTCCTCAGGGGTTGCCACAAAGAAGAGGAAGTCAAGCTATTTCCCAAAGAACCTGAAGGCAGGACAAGAAGCAATGGATGGAAACTAATCAAGGAGAGAAGCACCCTAGAACTAAGGAGAAATTTCCTGACAGTTGGAAGAATTAATCAGTGGAACAACTTGCCTCCAGAAGTTGTGAATGCTCCAACATTGGAGGTTTTTAATAAGAGATTGTCCAACCCTTTGTCTTAAATGGTACAGGGTCTCCAGCCTGAGGAAGGGTTTGGACTAGAAGACCTCCAAGGTTTCTTCCAAGTCTGGTACTCTGTGTGTATATCTGTATATATAGTCAGATGGAATAAGGTAGTTCGCTCTCTTTGGTGCACCAAGAATAGACATCTATTTGCAGAACAGAATGAAGTAGCAATTTAGGCTGCCAAGCTTCCACTGATGAAGTTCCCAGAACCTCTGAAGGTAAGCTGTTCTATTGGTTGATTGTAATCACTGTCAAAAATGGCTAGGTTGAATCTCTCCTTGATCAATTTCCATCCATTATTCCTTGTCTGGAGCTTGTAGATTTCCCTGACATTGTATGCCGTACACTAAATAAGTAAATAGTGGAAATAAAAGAGGGTATGTTGCAAAACCAGAGTGAGAAACCAGAGTAAGAAATGGGGTGATGGCATGATTGAGATCTGTAGAAAAAAAAACCCTTCAATTGCATTTGAATCAAATGTAAATCAAACATAAATGTTATATTCATTTTTGGTTGTTAACCACAGTTTACAAATCACAAGGCTGTAGCATCATAATCATATTAGGTCAATCATCTCTTTGGATCACTTGCCCAATGTACATGATTTTCTGACTAAATCATCATTTCCAGGACTATCTTTGCTCCGGAACTGATTAGTTCATCCTGCAAATCATAGTATTCTTAGTAACCACGTTCAAGTCATTAATTCACAGGTCTCTGTTTATTGTTAATTTTCAGATTCAGTTATGCTTTATCACTGGGAAGTTTTTTTAAAAAAGCAACTATTCTTTGTTATCACTGAAATGTCCTTGTCCTTCACAATCTTGTTTAAGTTTGTCATTGCTTCACCCCCCCACCCCCCGCGATTAATTTCCTCTTTATTTCTCCCATGGCAGCTCACTGGTCAAATAGGTAACAGATCCAAGCATTAAACTAAATACCAAACAATCACATTAGGGCTCTGCATGACAGGTGAATTGATCGACATTCTCCGAGGAAACGGAATACCAATTTGAACAGAGAATTCACTGTAAACCTTGATCAAGTGTTTTATGGCTGCTTTATGTGATATCAGAAAAACTAAGCAGAATAGGACATAAATGAGGAGAGAGGGAGAGAGAGAGAGGAGGGAGGGAGGGAGGGATAGTGTGTGTGTGTGTGTGTGTGGTGTGTGTGTGTGTGTTTGTAGATTTTCATGGGTGTAGGTATGCTGGTCTTGTTGTATTCGGGTCTTTTCCCGTGTAAGATTGAGATTGTCTTGGCCAACTTTTGGCGAGGTCTCAATCACCATCCTCAGGCTGGTGTTTCCTTTTGTGTTGTAACAACCTGGGTGGTGGGTGCGGTTCATTTGTTGACTAGGGCTGGTTTCCAGATGTCTGGTAGGCGGGAGGTTTATTCATGTTGTGGGGGTGTTTCTCTATTTTGATGGCTTCCATAATATTCTCTTGTTGAACTGTTCAGTTTTGGAGATTAATTTGGTTCCTTCAAAATCAATTTCATGTCCTGTTGCTTTAAGTGGGTATTATATTAATTTTTGCTCCAAGAGACACATTAGGTCTTATTTTCTGCTTAGGTCTTATTTTTGGGAAAATATGGCTCTAAATGCATCCATCTGGCTGACAATCATAACTGGAACTTGTTTTTTGGGGTAGAGTTTATATTATGAGCAACATGAACAATTATCCTATGGCTAATTTCCAGTTGTGTCTTATTTTTTGGAAACACAATAGATAGATAGATAGATAGATAGATAGATAGATAGATAGATAGATAGATAGATAGATAGATAGAGAGGGAGGGGGGGAGAGAGAGAGAGAGAGGTATGGACAATAGAGAGGGAGAGAAATAATTAATAGATCAATAAAAGTTGATTGTAAGAATGATTCTGTTCTGCTGAAAACCAATGAGACTTCAAAGTGGAATTTTTTTTTAATACACCCCCATTTTGTATACTTTTATTACAACCTAGCAGAAGATTTATACAGGAAAAAAACCTTTTGGCATCTTTTTCATGAGCCCTAATCAGTTCATTAAAACGTTTATTTGCTTCGGTATACCCTATAACGATATTAGTTGTTTCATAGGGACAGATGTTCTGTCTGGGGCTGAAGAGAGAGATTTCCCTATCATTTGGCTGCATAATATCATATGGCTTCTGCCCTCTGTATTGTGGGATGGATGTCAAACACACATATAATGTGTGTGCATGATATATCTATATAGCTATAGCTATAGCTATAACTATAGATCGATTGATCTATAGTTTTTTCTTCTTTCAAAGCACCTTGTCTGCACAAATACGGGAGGCAGCATACTGCCTGGCTCAGCTGATAAAGGGAGGAGAACTTGTGGCTTAGAGGTTAATACAACTGCCTAATATGTAAGCAGCCCAAGCTCGAATCCTAGCAAGGGAATGGATGGGAGCTAAATATAAGTATAATCTTTATTATCATTGTACTAAAATCCGAAATTGGTTGAAATAGATCTATACTAGTCTCCCTTCATTTCTTTATCAGCAAAAATGTAACATAAATGTATGTTTGTGTGTGTCTGTGTACATACATATACATACATACCAGTGGCAGCAGAATAACCCCAGTGAATTCCCTTCTCAGAATCAAGCTAGAGAGGTCAGCATACTGTGTACAGGATCCGTGGTGGCGCCGTGGTTAGATTGCAGTACTGCAGGCTACCTCTGCTGACTGACTGCAATTTGTCAGTTCAAATCTCACCAGGCTCAAGGTTGACTCAGCCTTGGCATCCAGGGGTGGGATTCAGCCCAGTTTGTACCTGTTCAGGCGAACAGGTAGCTCCGCCGATCAGCTGGGGAGCAAACCAATTCGCTCCGCCGATCTGTGCTTTATTTACCTATATCCTCTCGGCTGATTCGTGCAGCAGAATGGATTGCCATGCCTCAGCTGTGTTACTCCTCAGTGGAAGGTAATTTAAAAAAATAAAATTCGCACACGCAGGGTGAAGCATGTGATCACCAAACCGGTTGTTAAACTGCCATGACTCCCACCACTGCTTCCATCCTTCCGAGGTGAGTAAAATGAGGATCCAAATTGTTGGGAGCAAGATGCTGACTCTGTAAACTGCTTAGAGAGGGTGGCAAAGCACTGTAAAGCAGTATATAAGTCGAAGTGCTATTGCTATTTACCTACCTTTTAGCATATGGTAGGAGCTCAAGAGAAGAATCCATGGTTATTGTCTTACTTGCCCTTCATAGCTTAAACAATTTTCAAGCTGGTCAATGTCCGATTGTCTAGAAAGACAGGAAGGCCGCCTATGTCATCGAAGCAATTAGTTTCATGTATTTGATCAACCCCCATCACTCATCATTTCTGCATGTTGAGACATCCTACTAACTTGTCTTCATTTCAGAGTTATGAACAATGAGAGGTGGTTTTTTTTTTTTTAATGACTACTACGAGAGCAGATTGAACCATTGTCCTTAATTACAAAGACAAATTCCTCTGGGAGTTTTTAAAATATTTTTTTTAAACAAATACTTAATTGTTATTTTAACCTCTAAACAGCTTCTCTCCTTCCCAACTCCCTCTGTCTCTTAACGTACAATTTCCTACTGAGTTTGTCACCAAGACAACATCTTAACTAAGGATTTTATAGCTCATATGTTTAGCCATGTAGCAAAAGTGTATGGCTTGACAATGATATTTTTTTTTCCAGGCTCGACATTAAATGAGGATCATCTTAGAAAAGTTTCCAGATATTAATTTTTATCTTCTCTGACCCACTTATTTTGAACTGAAAACTTTGCTGTTTATAAGAATTTTACATCCCCGCCCCTTAACCAGAAAGACTTAGTATGTTTTGGGAAAGACTGTGTAGGAAGTTATCACCCAGCCCTCTCCCAGAAAAATGAAATATCCTAGGAAATATTGAAAAGGCAGAATATTTCTCTGGATGAGAAAAAAAACCATGTTTTAAAAGACAGAATAGCTGCCTGTAGCTTCCTGCCCATCCCCACTTTGTCAATGGGCCATTAAGAAGGCTAAGCTAGTCCCTTTACATAATAAAGACTTCTTCACTTCAGCTCCATGGGGATGGGATTAAAGCATGATAATATTGGCCCTTTACCCAACTCACCACATGGCATCTGAGAACTCAACCAAACCTGGATTCAAAACACAGCCTAGAGAGTTGCCATCTTTCCAAGCAGCCTCCATGTCTCCAGTGTCTTTTTCCCCACTTGGAGCCGAACCAAGAAGGACATTTCTTTCATCAACTGAAAATGCTCCCTTTGACATTCAACATTCTTAAATGATGAGTCAGGAAAAAAGTGCCCCATAATTGTAGCACCTCAGTGGATTTGCCCCTCCCAAACTTACACATGGAAAAGTTTCAAAGAGCAGCTAAGACGATCAAAGGCCTGGAGACTGAACCATATGAAGAATTGGCTGGAAGTTTTGGATTTGGACTAGTCTAAAGTAAAGAAGGATTAGGGGTGACATGATAACAGTATTCTAGTATTTGAAGGGCTGCCACCAAGAAGGGGGGGGCAAATTATTCTCCAAAGCACCAGCGGGCAGGACAAGAAACAATGGTTGGAAACTAATCAAAGAGAAAAGCAAACTAGAATTAAGGAGAAACTTCCTAACAGCGAGGACAATTATTAACCAGTGGAACAGAAGTTGCCTCCAGAAATTGTGAGTGCTCCATCAGTGGTGGTTTGTAAGAAGAGACTAGACAGTCACTTATCTGAAACGGTATGGGTTGTCCTGCTTGAGTGGGGGGCTGGACTAGAAGACCTCCAAGTTCCCTTCCAGCTCTATTCTATTCAATTCTATTCTATTCATTATTTCACATTCTGAAATGAAGAATATGGCATTTTGTCATCAAACCGAAATTGTATCTGGCAATGCTTTTATATTACACTGGTCTATCATTCAGTTGCGACCAATTTATTTATATCTGTGACATTCTTTCAATCTCTTGAATTTGAATTTGAATCCAAACTTGGATCAGTATAAAGTAGAAAGGTGGAGAAATAAAAAAATATAGTTAAGTGCTGCTTGTTTCATGAGGAAACAGGCAACAGAAAACAAAACAGCACACTTTCACTTAGCTTTGTAGTTCCCAGTTACACCTGTACCTAATTTTACCCAACTCAACAGTCAACAGTGCAGGATTTATAGCTCAGGACTTAAGAGTAACTTTTAGAATTTAGAATAATTTTATTGTCACTTTGAATGTACACTAATTGGCATGATGCCTTTGGAAGCTGTGGGAGCTCCATCACTTGAGACTTTCAAGAAGTAATTGGACTGCCATTTGTCAGAAATGGTGTAGGATCTCCTGCTTGAGCAAGGGGCTGGACTAGATGATCTATAAGGTCCCTTCCAACTCTGCTAATCTGTATCAGAGGTGGGTTCCTACAAGTTCACACCTATTCGGTAGAACCTGTTCGTCAAATCTACCGAACCGGTTAGAAGAGGTTCCACCAGTGGACCCGGAAAGCAGGCCACACCTACAGAAGAGGTTCCAAAATTTTCTGAAACCCACCACTGGTCCTTGGATATGATTATTCTACACTATCATGCTCATATTTATAAAACTCAGTGCTTCTTTGAAAGGTAAGGATGACCACTGCGTTTGTGGTGCAATCAGAACATTGCGTGTGTTGAAGTTGTTTTAACGCAAACCAAAGATGCCTTTTAAAAAACAAGTTTACATCATATTCTTATGCATGCCAGTGCTGTGTGTGAGGTAATTTAAGGTGGTTCTGACAAGTGTCGTCGGCATCTTCATATCCGGTCACATGGGCGGTAAGCCACTCCCATCCGGTCACATGGGCGGCAAGCCACCCCACAAAGGAGGCCACACCCACAGAGTAGGTTCGAACAATTTTTGAAACCCACCACTGATCTGTATCTAATTAAAATGAAATTTCATTGCACACAGCTCTCAAAGGCTCACCACCTCCAATATACAGTACGTAAACATGACAAATACAAAATTAGGCATATACACACATACCCACATATATTACATGACACAGAGAAACAACATAGTCTAGTTTGGATGTATACATGTACATGATGAGAATAACAAAACCACAATGTCCAATCTTCAATGTAGACCAGCTCAGGAAATAAGACACCAAAGAATGCTGGAACTCTCTCTATATAACCTCTAATAACAGAATCATAAAAGTTTGGCTTCCTTTTTCTCTGCCTTCCTTCTTATGACCCATAGAGATAAGACAGTATCAGACTGAGTTTTGTTCCATTTTCCCAGGCTGAAAACACGTCTTGGCAACTATCGCTATGCAATTGATCAAAAGCTACATTGCTGGGTCTCCAGCAGCAAATGTATTGACACTTGTGTCTCTAGCATGATGGACGGTCCATCTCTATCTGCCTGGGCTGCAGTCATTTCCTATGATTTGACCGCGGGTGGGATTCTGCTGATTGAGACCAGTTCCAGCAAACTGGATGCTAATTTTACATCTGGTTCACTGAATTGGTAATTGAAAGGAGTGGCTGGCCCTGCCCACCCCTCCCCCTCCCCTGAGTCGCCATGTGGCCTGTTCATCATGCCAGGTAAGTGCAGGGCCTGAGCGGAGGCCCTAGGAGGGGGAAAATGAGCATCCCAGAAGTCCAGAAACAGGCCCATTTCTGGATTCCGGAGGCTCTCTGGAGCCGGGGGAGACCATTTTCGCCCTCCCGGAGGCTCAAAGAAAACCTCTGGAGCCTGGGGAGGGCCAAATATCGGCGGCCCGGATGTTCCAGAAGTACAGAAACAGGCCCATTTCCGGCTTCCAGAGGGCCTCCAGAGCCCAGGGGAGGCCCATTTTCACCCTCCCATAGGCTCAAAAAAGCCTCCAGAACCTGGGAAGAGTAAAAAGGCCCCACCCACCTGCTGTGGTACAGGAGGCTAATTAGGCCACACCCACCATGGCTACGCCCACCCAGCAACTAGTTGCTAAAATTTGACTCCTGTATTCAGTGGAGTTTGGACTAGAAGACATCCAAGGTACCTTCCATCCCTATAGTTCTATGATTCTTATCTCTTCAGATGTTTACTTCCTTGCCTCCTTCTCTTCTTCCTCCTTCTCCTCCTATAATTAGGATTCCACTACAGTGTATATCCTGAGGGATACAGTAAATGCTATAGGCTCAACAACAAGCATATATTTTACCCTGCACACTTAAAGAATAATTGTCTGCATCGGTGATAAACATGCTACGTTGTACTGTCTTCATTTGCTCTACTGACTGATGTATGTTCAGCAATATTATAGAAGGAATTTGTAAGACACTTAATAGAAGCACTTTTAAAAGAAAAGAAGAAAAATATATCCAGGGCTTTACAATAAATTCTGCATTACAGTAGAAATTCTACAAAGCTAAACTTTTAAAAGTATTTCCAAGAGTGGGTTGGATTTTAAATAACAAAAAAAAGCTTGCAGAAAGTGTTGTGCTGAATTATTAGTCTGTCTGTCAATATAAATCTATATTGTCAGCAGTCACTATTTTTAATTGCTGTTGTATGGCATAGAGATACAAAAATTAAAAACAAAGCTTATTTATATGTTTTATTCAAGTATTCTAGAGAAGAAAAAGATTCCCACTCCACAGCAATAACATAAACCATGTTGTTTTGATACTGAAAAAAAAGGAGAATAAACCATTGGTTGGGAAAATACAGAAGTATGGATTTCAATGCTCAGAATTCCTTACGCTTTATGGTCTGAGAATTGTAGGAATTCTCACTGTAACAGCATTGCCAAAAAGCCATTAAGAGTTGTCAACCTGGAAATCAGATTATTTCATTTTCATTTTTTTCTTTTATTTGGGATTTATAGGCCGCCCTTTTCCCTGAGGGGACTCAGGGCGGCTTACATTCATAGGAAAAGGGGGGTGCAATACAGAGACATAAACAATATGTGAATAAAATAAACAGTAAAAACACAACTTTCATTCAACACTCAACACTCGGGTGGATTAGTGGTGGTGGAGAGGGAATGGGATTAGTGGTGGTGGAGAGGGAATGGGGATTTCGGACTATCCTTCCCCTGCCACACCCACAAAGCCACACCCACAAAGCCATGCCCACAGAACCAGTAGTAAAATAATTTGAACCCCACCACTGCTACAAATCCATTCACCAACACAGAAGTATTAATATTAATAAGTTAGTTTGATGAGTAATCAAACCATAGCTGAAGCTTAGGTTTCCTTCCAGGCAATTCATGGACACATCCATATTACTCAGTGGAGGGTTCCTACCAGTTCGCACCTATTCGGTGGAACCGGTTCGTCAAATCTACCGAACCGGTTAGAGAGGTTCCACCAGTGACCTGGAAAGCAGGCCACACCTACAGAAAGGTTCCAAAATTTTTGAAACCCACCACTGGTCCTTGGATATGATTATTTTACACTATCGTGCTCATATTTATAAAACTCAGTGAAAGGTAAGGATGACTACTGCGTTTGTGGTGCAATCAGAACATTGCGTGTGTTGAAGTTGTTTTAACGCAAACCAAAGATGCCTTTTAAAAAACAAGTTTACATATATTCTTATGCATGCCAGTGCTGTGTGTGAAGTAATTTAAGGTGGTTCTGACAATGTCGTCGGCGTCTTCATATCCGGTCACATGGGCGGCAAGCCACTCCCATCCGGTCACATGAGCGGCAAGCCACTCCCACAAAGGAGGCCACACCCACAGAGTAGGTTGGAACAATTTTTGAAACCCACCACTGATATTACTCATAAATCACTTATCCATGATATATTTCATTGTAAGCTCTGTTTACCCAAAAGCGCTCCCATTCTCTTTGAAAATACTAATTCCGTTTCTTACTTATTTATTCATGCATTTAGCAATTAGCCACCGTACACCAGCGGATGTCTACAGCTGTTCTACCCACCTTCAACCTTGTTTTCACAAGCGTGCATTCTTTTTTTCTTTTTTCTTTTTGCCCTTCACCAACCTTTCTTATGATTCTTTTCATTGCGAGTGACATTGGTTTTAGCTGTCCTTTAAATACCCTGCCTTGAAGTCTGTTTGATCCTGGAGATTTGCTGCTTTCAAGTCTTCCCAATTAACTTAATCCCCCTGCCACACAGACCCTGCAGTCACCCAGGATAAAATATATTTACTGTCAATGCCCAGAGTAATCTGCTAGTGTGTTCCCTTGTAAATATCCTTAGAAGCATTTCACAGATAGATTGGCTGTTCCTTTATGTTTGAATTATTTCATAATTCATTCCAAGTTGTTATACTTTCTTCTTCTCTTCTTCTTTTCTTCTTTTCTCTTCTTCTTCTTCTTCTTTTCTCTTTTTCTTCTTCTTCTTTCTCTTTCTTCTCTTCTTCTCTTTCTTCTTCTTTTCTTTTCTTCTCTCTTCTTTTTCTTCTTCTTCTCTCTTCTTCTCTTCTTCACTGCTTTAATCCTTTGGCTGGTCCTGATAATGACAATGCTGGTCTATTCGTCATATTACTGCCATTTTTTAATGTTTTTCTCTAGCCTATACCTTAATAGTCTTTCCCTCTGGCCTCTACTGAAAACTCAGCTTTTCTCCCATCACAGATTTTTTTAAAAAGCAACACGTTGTCCAATATTGCAAGATTTTGTTTATTGCCGGCTAAGAAAGTAAAGCAGGAGGGACGCAGACATCATTTTCGGAATTGCAATGCTACCATGCTTATTTTTTTTTAAACGGTACCTTCTCGGTAGCTTTGGGCAAGGTCTTTAAAAATCTGTATCCTAGAATATCCTGCTGCATTGTTCTTTATGCACATTTAGAAATGGCCCTGAACTGCTTTTCTGAACAAGAAGTATGATTCTTCTATATATCCAGTTTTTTTCCTAGCTGGTGACACCTAATCACAGAGAACTGAAGTTTAAGAACACCACCACAGGATGTGCTCCTAAATTTTAGGAAGGGAATGATTTTCCCATTAAAATCATATTTTGAAATGTATCAAAGTTAATCCTGGACTGAATGCACGAATGGATCCAGATAATAATTTGAAACGTTAAGCAATAGACTTACTTAAAGTCATACGAAACCTCCTTAAATATCAAAATATCAAGGAGACTATTTTCTGAAAGAAAATTTTTGACCATCCCTGTTTAGCTTTCTTTCCTCTCTTTTTCTCACAGAATAAAACTGGGATTTTTTTTTAAAGTTTATGAAAACTGATCAAACATCTGTATATTCAGATACACGTAGGGTACTATTAGAACAGTGGTTCCAAACTTGGCAACTCTAAGACTTGTGGACTTCAACTCCCAGAATTCTCCAGCCTGGCTGGAGTTTGGGAACTCCAACTCCCGAACCAAGTTTGGGAACCACTGTATTAGAACATAGATAATAAGGTTGGAAAGAATCTTGAAGGTCTTCTAATCCAACTCTTAATAGGAGACCAATACTATTCCAGACTATTGGTTCACTGACAAAAGGGCGAACGACATAACCGCGCCCGACTGAACCGTGTCGCTGATGTCATCAACAGGGCACAACAGCATGGAGATAGAAGCACGCTGTAAACCCTAAACCTAAACTTAACCCCTAACCCTAACCCTAACCCTAACCCTAACCCTAACCCTAACACTTAACCTAACCCTAACCCTAACCCTAACCCTTAACCTAACCCTAAACCTAACCCTAAACCTAACCCTTACCTTAAGTTAAATCGTCTTTCTTTCGATGCGCTATTTAAAGCGCTCTTCTTTCTCTGCACTGGCTATTGTCGCCGCGTTGATGACGTCAGTGACGCGGTTTAGTCGAGCGCGGTTTTGTCGTTCAACCTTTTGTCGGGTCACGTAGACAATTGGCTATTTCAAGCTTCAATATTCTCCTTTATAAATGGCTGTCCAGTCTCTTCCTGAAAACCTCCAGTGATGGAGCATCCACAACTTCCAGAGGTAAGTTGTTCCACTGATTACCATATTTTCGGAGTATAAAATACACCTTTTCCCCTCTAAAAGAGGGTGAAAATTTGGGTGCGTCTTATACACTGAATGTAGCCCCACCCATCCACCATCCCCCACTTTTTGCCCTCTGCCTCCCAGCAATTTATCTCCTTGCAGCAATGGGGAAAGTGGGCTTGCAGAGGCTGCAATAGGCTATGGCAATCCCTGCAGATGGAAACAGCTGATGATCAGAAGGCTCACTTAAACTGAAAGTGAAATTTGCTATTTGCTCTAGGAGACAAATTGCTGGGAGGCAGAAGCAGATTGTGCTAATCGGGCTGTTTGCTTTATTATTGTTCTAGACACCTTAATAAAATGAAGATTATTTTTAAAATAATGTTTGATCTGAAGAGACCCGTGCTATTTTATCTTGTTATAAATAGCAAAGAATAACTATACTTCCAGAAAGCACATCAATTTTAAAAGCATTTGTACAAGTATAGTCTGAAATGTAACACTACAAACCATGATATTGTCTGTACTATTTGCAGTTTGTTGCAAGGAGGCAAATTGCTGGGAGGAAGCAGATTTTTTTCCCCTTGTTTTCCTCCCCAAAAGCTAGGTGCGTCTTATACTTTGGAGCATCTATATTGTGAAAATACAGTAATTGTTCTCACAAAAGTATTTTACAAATATTTTCACAATGGGAATGTTCTTCCATTGGAGTATACTAATGAGTGTCCCTCATAGCTCCTACTGAGTAACTTGAATATATCTGTAAGAGGCCAGGTTTTCAAGGCTTACTATGTTATTCCCCATAAATCCATTA
The DNA here is from genome assembly GCF_009769535.1 of Thamnophis elegans. Lineage (NCBI taxonomy): Eukaryota > Metazoa > Chordata > Lepidosauria > Squamata > Natricidae > Thamnophis > Thamnophis elegans. The sequence continues at coordinate 63,198,588 of NC_045551.1, forward strand.
CTTAGTGCAGATGAGTTCTAATATATACTGTATCCTCATTATTTGCACTGCATACATAATTTTCACTGCCGACTTTTTTCCTCTGTGTATTCTTTTTCTATACCCTGGTGTTTACAAAATACAATAATTGAGTGGCAAGCTTTGGCCAACTTTACTTTCTTTTGGGCTGCGAAAGGATCTGAATTGGTGGGACGTGAGTCATGATTCTAGAAGACAACTCATGTCAAGTATATTTGATATCGCTGTATAGGGTTGATGTGTCATGCACCATCCTTTTTCCAAAGTTATTTCCTGTTGGTTGGTTATTGGTTGACTTGCCAAAGATTGCCACTTATTTGACATCTTTTTGCAGTGGAAGAGGACATTATCCTCTGGAGAAATATCCCCTTTCTCTAAGGTCCAGATGGCTCCCACCCTGATTGCATCCAGGAAGCTATTAAAGACCTGGCTATTCTCCCAGGCTTTGAGACTTGTGATTGAATCCCTGTTGGTTGAATTGAATTTTTCTTTGTTTAGATGTTTGTGTTAATACTGCTTATGCTTTCTTTCTTTCTTTTGCATTGTGCTAATGTGTGTGTGTATATGTGTGTGGGTGTGTGTGTGTGTGTGTGTGTGTGTTTGTGTGTGTGTGGGTGTGTGAGAGAGAGAGAGAGATAGAGAGAATGTATGTATGTATGTATGTATGTGTATAATATACACACACATACATACATACATACATATACATACACATACAGTATATATACACACTAATCTAGACAGCATACTAAACAACAGAGGCATCACCCTGCCAACAAACGTGTGTAAAGTCAAGGCTATGGTTTTCCCCGTTGTAGTGTAGGGCTGTGAAAGTTGGAGCATAAGGAAGGCTGAGTGCCAAAGAATGGAGGCCTTTGAACTCTGGTGCTGGAGAAGACTCCTGTGAGTCCCTTATCCTGCAAGATGATCAAACCGGTCAGCCCTAGAGGAGATCAACCCTGACTGCTCTTTAGAAGACCAAAAGCTGAAGATGAAACTCAAACACTTTTGCCACCTAATGAGAAGGAAAAATTACAAAATATGTTGGATCCAAGCTTGGTAATGCAACACATTCAGTGTTCAAAGGAAAGTATGTTGATGGAAATGAAGAGTTCTGGATTCTCTTGCTTCCAATCTGCTACGCTAGCTGAATAAAGCTTTTTAAAGTTTACTGAAAGGAATACATCAAACCGAATTCTTAAAGCACTTAAAGTCTTTTGGGATAAACCTGAATCAGACCTGGATTCTGGAGCATGGCCTCCATAACTTCTGCTATGGAGTCCTCACATAGATTTGGGGGGCCTTACATTTTATAAGGGTTTCAGGTGTAGATGTCAAGTGAGGGGTTTTGTGATAAAGCGATTTCATCAAGTCAGGGTCACATATTAATTTGTCCAATTCATTTCTGAGCAGATCTGCTTCTTCATTTTTTTTTTTTTTTTTTATGTATAAGCCAGTTCTGATTAAAATTTGGGGAACAGAAAGCAAAGTGGACACCTTCTTTAAAAAAAATCAGATTTCAAATGATTCACATACTTGAAGACGTAGAAGTATGGAATGCGGTATCTCCATGCAAAATACATTTTGGGGAGAAAAAGCCGCAGTGAAAAAATAAGTTACTTTCCATTTTCATCAAACAAGGTAGAAAAAGCATTTTGTCCCAAAGGTGCCTTTTTCAAGAGGCAACTGGACTTTCTATTTTTTTAAAGATGTTTCACTTCTCATCCAAGAAGCTTCTTCAGCTCTGACTGGATGGTGGGGTAATGGAAGGATTTCTACTCCTTGCAGACAACAGGTCATTTGCATTCTTTTAACAGGTCATTAAGGTCACCTGGAGGTTTATCTGTGTCCTCAGGATCACCTGAGTGGTGCAAATGGGGGGGTGGAGCATTCTTGGAACTGCTAAATCCTTCTATTCTCAAGGGTGTCCTTTCAACAGTTCCAAGAAGGCTCCACACCAGGGGTGAAATCCAGCAGGTTCTGACAGGTTCTGGAGAACCGAGGTGGCGCAGTGGTTAAATGCAGCACTACAGGCTACTTCAGCTGACTGCAGTTCTGCAGTTCGGCTGTTCAAATCTCACCGGCTCAGGGTTGACTCAGCCTTCCATCCTTCCGAGGTGGTAAAATGAGGACCCAGATTGTTGTTGGGGCAATATGCTCACTCTGTAAACTGCTTAGAGAGGGCTGAAAGCCCTATGAAGCGGTATATAAGTCTAACTGCTATTGCTATTGCTAACTGGTAGTGGAAATTTTGAGTAGTTTGGAGAACCGGCAAATGCCACCTCTGGCTGGTCCCAGAGTGGGGAGGGAATGGAGATTTTGCAGTATCCTTCCCATGCCATGCCCACCAAACCACACCCACAGAACTGGTAGTAAAAAAATTGAATTTCACCACTGCTTCACACCAATTTGCAACCATGACCTGGATGACTGAGAATCTCCTAGATGTTTCCAAAATGGTTCCTTTGCATCTAAATTATTAAAGTTTTCAAAAACTCCTGTCTAGTAGAGTCATGCATCTTTTTTTTGAAGGGGGAGAAATGAGGCACAAATGGCCATTAATCAAGCAGTTTCTTTGCATCTGTAACTGAGCATTAATTGAATTTGTATTCACCTGCAATAGTGCCAATGCCGTTTCCCTTGCATACCTTCTGATGCCTCTATTGATTTAGGCAATGTGCTTCAGCAGTTCTACAAATCCAGGATGTAACCTTGAAGAAAAGACCATTACTGAATGTTGCAGAGTTGGTGCCCTTTGCTAGATAAGGGTCAGGTTTTGCACTTCCATTTAATTTAAACAGCAGAGGACAGAAGAAAGGAGGGAGCAGCAAAGCTGTTAGAAAAGATATTTCCTTCGTCAAACCTCCTTATATCCCTCTGGTTGGTGAGCAGTTGATTCGCAGGTGTGCTTAACATTTCATCTTTGGGCTCAACTGAGAAACCAGCCAGGCTTCTTCAGTGTTATGTGTCACCATGGAGAGCCTCAGGATAGCTGAGGAGTGCTACATGTCTGAAGTGGAAAAAACACTAACTTCATGGAAGGGTGAATGAGGCTAGTATAAGCTCGCTCTATGATCAGCATCTTCATAAATTATTTTGTTGAGTTCCACCAATACCCTAAGTCAGTGGTAGTCAACCTGGTCCCTACCATTCATTAGTGGGCGTTCCAGCTTTCATGGTGGGCGGTAGGGGTTTTGTCCGATATTGAAGCACTTTCCTTTTTTTAAAAAAATTTAATTGACTTTTTTTAAAAAAAATGTCATAGTATTATTTAAAAACATTTTCATTAGGTTTTCATAAAATCACCATTACTGTGGAACCGGTGGGCGGTTAGAAAATTTTACTACTAACGAGATACAAAAGTGGGCGGTAGGTATAAAAAGGTTGACTACCCCTGCCCTAAGTAATGGAATAACCTCATGTGGTCCTGTTTCAGTGGTGGGTTCCTGCGGGTATGGGCCGGTACCGGTAGTAGCTGGGAGCAGCTGAAAGTGTATCAATACAGTGGCTCCTTTGGCCCACTCGCCCACCCGCGTTCTATACCTGTTTTTAAAGCAACCGGCCAATTGTGCACACACACACAGTGTGCAGCGCCTGTGCGAGCCCCAACATGCAGCTGGGCGTAGCAGGGGCGGTGGTTTGCGCATGCACGAACAGGATGTGTGGCCCCATCAGCAGTGTCCTGGTAATGACAGTAAGAGCAACCCATGACTTTCTGGTTTGGATATCCCTGCATGTTTGTTGATGATAAAAATCAGTTATGCCTTAATTCTAAACTTTCTATTGCAACTGGATAACTCTTAGTTACACTTTCCTCCTGCCCATTCCATATCAGAAAATTTAGATTTGGTTTCAATTCTTGTTGATAGTGGAGGTCATACTTTTCTAGGTCTGTTTAGCTCAACAGGGATTTGCCCCAGGTAGATATTTGGATATTTGTCAGGGGAGGATTGTGGAAAATGTGGTTATGTATGTCTACTTATAAAACAATTGCTATTGTTTATTGTGATTCATTTTTCTTGCCATCTACATATACTGTATACATCTGAACTAGACTGTGTGGTTTCTCTATGTCATATATGTGAATATGCATAATTTTAATTATGTATTTATATATTTGTCATGCTTATGTAGTGTATATTGGAGGTGGTGAGAGCTGTATACAATGAAATTTCATTTTAATGTATGCCGATTAGGGTACATTTGAAGTGACAATAACATTATTCTATTCTATTCTATTCTATTCTATTCTATTTCATTTCTATTCTTCTATTTCATTCCAAATGCTTAGATACTTCAAAATCAGCTGATGTAAGTTAGGTGTTGGAGAGCATCTTTCACTACCTGGAGTAGGAATCAAATGGGGAATTAGTCTGGAATCATGATGTAGGCATAAAGGGACAGGGTTTGATCCAGCTTGAATGCAGTTCTGTAGTATTTCCCAGGGACCAGCCTGGGATAAATTCCTGTGACATAGGCATAGAGCAAAAAAGTACCGTATCTATGCAGTAGAGGAAAGTATCTAGTCTGGTTGTTCATATCTGATACTAGTTGCAACCAAATCACTTTATTTTAACTCTACTTCCTTCCCCATACATGCATGCATGTGTGTGTGTGTGCGTGCGCGCGCGCGCACAAACACACACACACACACCTCTTTGCTTCATTTCTTTCTTTAGCTGGAAAGCATATAGATAGCCCTAGAAATGTCTTTCTATAACACACACCAACATGCACACACAAACCCAGAATTGTGGAGTATTTATATAATCTTCTGCAATACATGTAAAGGGACATACAGTTGCCCACTAAGACTTGATAATACAGATTTTTAGACAATACTATTGCTTTCTCTTTTGTATGAAAGAGCTCATTATATTACAATAATATTTCACAATTCTTGGTCCTGCTGTGTTACCCTTATCCAGTACAGGATGTCCTTACATGCACTTGAATCAAACATCTTGGAGTGTAATGACTGTCCTTGATAGAGTTTTGAGATAGCTAGAAACATAATTATTCATACTGAACAAAGTCTAGCTAGAGATGGATTGGGTCCAACTTCTTCCATATATGAATGAAATGTCCTTTTTATTCTGTTTTTCAGCCCAGCTCAGTGGCAATAACTCTCTTCCACCCAGCAGTGACAGGGTTTCTGACTTCTTTCTGAGGACAAGCTGGAACTTGTCCCAGCATTCTTCTTTTTTCAATTTAGTTTGTATTGATTTTTTCTTGTCCCTTTTTGCTTTTACAGTTATATTTTTAGCTTAGCATCGCAAAGATTATGGCCACTAAAAACTTCAGCTGTTTTGAAAGGCTTCTTATCTTGAGCAAATGGACAACCTCTTAACCTGTGGCAGATGTGCTCAATGGTCCTTCTGGTTTGTCCTTCAGAATACAAACTTGGTGTGCTTAGCTTGGAATACAAAAAATAACTACTTTCCAATAAAGGTGCCCTCTTACTACCTTGTTTCCCTGAAATAAGCCCTCCCTGAAAATATTGGAACACAGCACCGGCCATGAAGTGACCACTCCCTGCACCTCAAATAATAAGACCTCCCCAAAAATAAGGCCAAGCACTTATTTTGGGGGTCAAAAGAAATAGGACCCTATCTTATTTTCGGAAAAACATAGTATTACATCGAGAGCTTATTCATTCATGATAAAGAAGATAGTAGTGCTGTGGAACTACTGAAAAGTCAGAGATTCTGTTGTCCTGCTTTGGAAAGAAAACAAGCAAACTCAACTGAAGCGTGGCACAAAACCGCGCTCGACTAAGCCATGCCCGATTAAACCGCGTCGCTGACGTCATCAACAGGGCGACAACAGCGAGCGCGGAGAAAGAAGGGCGCTTTAAATAGCGCTTTGAAAGCAAGCCGATTCAACTTAAGGTAAGGGTTAGGTTTAGGGTTAGCTTTAGGGTTAGGTTTAGGGTTAGGTTAAGGGTTAGGGTTAAGTTTAGGATTAGGTTAAGGGTTAGGATTAGGATTAGGTTTAGGGTTAGGTTAAGGGTTAGGTTTAGGTTAGGTTTAGGGTTAGGTTTAGGTTAGGTTAAGGGTTAGTTTAGGGTTAGGTTTAGGGGGGTTAGGTTTAGGTTTAAGGGTTAATTTTAGGTTTAGCGTTTACAGCGTGCTTCTGTCTCCGCGCTGTTGTCACCCTGTTGATGACGTCAGCTACGCGGTTTCGTCGAGCGCGCTTTAGTCGAACGCGGTTTTGTGGTGGAACCCAACTGAAGCTAGTTCCTATCAATATCGTGCATCCAATCATACAACAAGATGTCAAATCCTCAACATGCCAAGATAACCAAACCTAATATAAATTGCTGCAAGCAATCCAGGAAAGCAGAGGCATCATATTTGACATTGTCTTTGGCAGTTAGTAGAGAGAGTATCTTAGTTCTCCCTCCCTTCCCACATTCCCTTCCCATGTATCAGCTGTTTGAAACATCTGCTCAACTGCTCATTAAGAAATTTTGAAAATCTTTCCCAACACTTGACATCACTAGTTTGATACAATAGATCATATGAGTCTTCCATTAATGCAATGATGCTTCTGATGACGAATTCCCAAATAACAGAGCAAGAACTTGCCAATGGGGCCTCCTCCTGACCATAAGCAATAATAGCCACGGTGGCACGGTGGTTAGAATCCAGGACAATAGGCTACTTGCTGACTGCTGGCTGCAGATTGGCAGTTCAATTCTCACCAGTCTCAAGGTTGACTCAGCTTTCCATCCTTCCGAGATAGGTAAAATGAGGACCCAGATTGTTGGGGACAATAGGCTGACTCTGTAAACTGCTTAGAGTGGACTGTAAAGCACTGTGAAGTGGTATCTAAGTCTAAGTGCTATTGCTAGTGTTGTTATACACAAGGCCCATCATGGACAAGGAAGTTACCAGTAGTTTTTCCTAAAGATTCTTTTCCAAAAGATAACAGGACTTTGTTAGCCTCTGCTTTGCTGCTGCTTCGGCTGCCATTGAAACGGGAGGGGGGGCATGGTATTTGGGAGGGGACTACTGATTGTGCTGGAGGAAGATTCTGGAGTTTCTGCTGCCTGTCTTACTGCGCATGCGGAGGAGGTTTCCCGTCAAGGCCAACGGCACCAAAATTCCATCTTGGTGATGCCTTTCGAAGTTATCTCGCACCTGACACTTGGGAGAATTATGATTGGACTGTGACTGGGATGCCAAGGGGTGGGAAATGGGTTATTCTATATCATTTGCTTTCGCACCTAAGTAATCATCTTCACTTTGCTACGCTTCTGTTCATTTATAATTAGTAAAAGTACACTTGATTTCTATCAATGGAGTCTTGTGGTTTTCTTTCCTGATTATCCAATGAAGGAGTGCTGACAACTTTCTTGTTTTCTTTTCCTTGAAAATGTTTCTCTTTTCATCCAAGAAATTTCTTCAATTCATGTTTTCAAGGAAACAAAAACAAAACAAGAAAAGTCCAGATGCTTTTGGGAAAAACACCCTTGGGACAACCATGACCTGGATGGTTGAGAATCTCCATAGACATTTGCCAACAGTGTCCATTTTAAATAGGCAGTATTTGTCTACTCAACGTTCAGTCTTGTTGACTGATGTTCTGGATGATGTCCATCCCTTTTTTTTGGAATGCCTGCAATCATTACCTTCTTCATACTTCCTCAAACCATGAAGTATCAGCCGCAGGACTAACTTCAATCCGGTTATAAGCCTTTGTAGGTAGGCGACTACTGTAGTTGTCTCTGTTCTTAGCAAATTATCCCTACTGCAGTTGTGCCTTGGAGCAATTCATTTTGTTTTAAGAAATAGCTTTGGAAAATTCACAGTGCATTAACTCTTCTGTCTTGCCTAGAATATGGCACTTTACTAGCCTCTAAGTCTGCATGTTGGAAGTGCTCTGTGATTAACATGACTTCAAGCAAATTCCTTCCATGCAATTTTCTCTCCTCCCATCTTAAAGTGATTTAATAGCTTTTCGAGAGGGATGGGGTGGCTCAGTGGCTAAGACGCTGAGCTTCTTGATCGGAAAGTTCAGCGGTTCAAATCCCTAGCACCGCATAATGGAGTGAGCTCCTGTGACTTGTCTCAGCTTCTGACAACCTATCAGTTCGAAAGCATGTAAAAATGCAAGTAGAAAAATAGGAACCACCTTTGGTGGGAAGGTAACAATGTTCCGTGCGCCTTCGGTGTTTAATCATGCCGGCCATATGACCACGGAGACGTCTTTGGATAGCGCTGGGTCTTCGGCTTTGAAACCGAGATGAACACACACACACACACACCCATAGTCGGGAACGACTAGCACATATGTGAACGAGCTCCCTGTTGAGATCCGGACCCTTACTACCCTCCCGGCCTTCCGCAAAGCCACCAAGTCCTGGCTGTTCCAGCAGGCTGGGGGAGCTGAGAAGCATCTACCTCCACGGAAATTGTGAATGTTGGTTTTGTTTTTAATATGTTGTCTTTGTCTCTTTTCCCTCCTTTCCCTTGTCTTTTGTGAGCCGCCCGGAGTCCTCCGGTGGGCAGCATACAAGACAAATAATAAACAAACAACAAACAAACAAACAAACAAATAAATAAATATGCAAGGGGAACCTTTACCTTTACCTTACAGCTTTTCAATTGCAGTTATAGCTATTCTATTCACATTTTCCTTTTTCCAATGTAATGTTCAATGTCTTCAAAACAAATTCTTGGGCTTTGTAGAATCTTTCCTTATTCTTGCTAAAACCTGCCTGCCATCCACACAATAAATCTCAAATTGTTGGATATTTTCATAGTGCAGCAAAATCTTACGGGATATTATTTGTAGTTGCACATTCCGGTTGGTCTGGATTTTTAATTAATTCTGAGTAACACTTAATGCCAGCCAGGTTGTAGCTTCATGATCATTTCCCCCCTATCAAGATCTCAATCCATGCATTATTTACAATGCACCTAATATTCATTTCTACGGATTCCTATATACATGTAGCTATTTTTGTATACAGTAGATAAGCTTCTTATGGACAAAATCAGGTTTCATTTTCATTTTCTTTTCAAAGATCAACAATGCCATCTACAGTGGAAACTGTGCAACAGCCAAATTAACTCTCAACGTGTATCTTGATTTTTCATTGATAGGAAAACAAACAACAACAACAACAACAGAACAACAGCATGAAACCTCTGTGTCCTGGAAAGGTACAATTTAAAGAGCAGTCTAGAATCTTTAAAATTTAGCCAGAGCTTCCCCGCTTCTTGCATTTTTTATTAAATATATCATGGTAATTACTCTTGAACATTTCAGAATGTCTAGGAGACAAGGACAAAAATATGTCTGAAGTTTTTTTCAACAGATTCAATAGAATTGGAAGGGACAATGGAAGCCTTCTAGTCTTAATTTCATTCTATCCTACTATTCTATTCTTTCTTAACTTCATTCTGTTCTGTTCTGTTCTGTTCTATTCTATTCTAGTTGTTTTCTAAGTTAAGGATTACCATATTTTTGGAGGATAAGGCACACCTTTTTCCTCAAAAAGAGGGTGAAAATCTGGGTGTGTCTTATACAAATTGTTGGACTTCCTGTGGGAGGAGCTGTCGCCGAGGAGCTCAACGAAGCCCCTCTTAAAGATCTGGTCTGTATATCTAATTAAGATCAATAGATATCATCCCTTTCTGGCAGAAAGGGACAGGCAGAAGCTCAGGTGTTAGGATTTATTCGTAGTTCACAGCCCTCTTCTTTTTTTTTGGGCTGCGAACAGAGAATGGATCCAACGTAGCCGAGCTTTCATCTCCAGCCATTTCTTTACAGCTGCCTTTTTGCAGCCCTAGACAGCCTCCCCCGCACTCAGGACAATGACAAATTGCTTTTAAGATAATACGAGCGGGTCACACCTCTGTGATGTGTGTTTTTTTTTTTTAACTATCTAAACACCAGCCTTGTTTTTCCTTTGAACTTTTCTGCGCAATTGGGACACAAAATGGCGTTTTTACTGTGTTGGTGATTGATGACGTAATTAACTGGCTTTATTTCCCCGGAGACCGCTACTCATTAATGAGCAAAGTCCACAAATAATTTATTGAGAACTGGCCAGCTGAAGACACTGTTTATCTGTCTATTCTCAGATTTTATCTATAATGCCTCCCAAGTCTAAACAGGCAAAAAAACCCTCCCCCCTTGTGCCTAAAGAACTTGCTACCAAATCGCTGCCTTTGTCTCCTACGCCATCTACTGGAGATTTCTTGACACAGGAGCTTCTCTTTCAAATAATTAATGACTTTAGAAAAGAAATTCAAGAATTTGTGTTGGATTTATGCGATAAAATACATGCCAAAATTGCCCAGATGAATGCGAATGTGTTTGAAGTCACGTCTACTTTAACAGATTATGTTGAAGAAATGGAGACGAAATTGGAATCTTTGGAGAGGGCTAATCTTGATTTGTCTTCTAATATTCAAGCTTTACAACAAGAGATTATTAATAATCAAACACAACTTACAATGATAAATTATAATACAAAGGCGTTTGCATTACGAGTTAGAGGATTGCCTGAAAGGAAAGGAGAGAGTTTGAAACAGACTTTTGTAGAAGCTTTCAGCCAACTGGTGGGAGGCCCAGGACTTAATTTTGATTGGAATATTCGAAAAATCTATCGCCAGAATTCGCATGTGGCGGAGCAACGACAGCTTCCAAGAGACATAATTATACATTTTTTCACAAGAGAATCCAGAAATGCGATTTTACAAAAGTTTTATAAAAGCAGGCTCCGAATTGAGAACCACGATTTGTTCGTCTTTAAAGATATTCCGCTTCAGATGCTCCACGCAAGGAGAAGTTATACTTTCTTAACCCAAGAACTCAGAAATCGTCAAATAAAGTATAAATGGGAGGCTCCAGTTGGAATTACAGTTACATTTGAAAATCAAAGATTTCGTATTAATTCTGTTTCGGAAGCTCGGGACTTTTATTATAAAATTCTGAAGGCGGGGCTTCCTGACTCACCCGGAAACGCGGAAGGACAAGGTGAAGGAAAGACAAGCAGCAACTCATTTGACTACAAGAAGGAGGGAGTTGCTCTCCCCCTACTGGAGAGGCAGAAGAGCGGAAACTGAGGATTCAGTTATATCTACAAAGCAGCGGGACACGTGGTTATAAGGCAGAGGGTTGCCTTTTCTTTCCGGAAGGACAGAAGAGTAAAGAATACAGACCCAGCGACGTTTTTAAAATACTTTCTAAGCTTTTGGACTGATTAAAACTTTAGGATTTCTGTTTGGTATGAAATGGTAAAGTTGTGTATTGATACGGGACTTTTACAAGACTTATTTGAGTTTAAATCCAAACTGCGCACGAAGTGTTTTCTGTGAGGAAAGCGGGGACTAAGATTTATTTGAATTGCGGTTTGGGGTGAATGGAGTGTGGAGCAGAAAGGAAGGTGGAATGGGATATTGATGAAGGAATCTTGGGATTGAACGAACTGGTATGAATTTTGGGCATATGTTTTATGAATCTACAAGTCTGAAGTATAATATAAAAAGCTCAGGATTTTAAAGTGAAGAGTGAGATCCTAATCTTATGCAATCTGGGCTTGGGAGGAATGGAGACGTGAAACGAAGGATAGGAAGATGAGCAGCGAAAATATGAAGACAAATTGATCTTTGTATAAACTAATATTTGAATATAAGCTTAAGAAAGACTATCTGGAGATTCTACAGGAAGATGGGGGTAAATATCAAAGAACTAAGGGACGAGGACAAAATATAAATGGAATGATTTATACTGTTTAAAATTTGAAGAATGATGGGAGGCTGAGCATAATGCAAAAGAGTTTTTAATTTTACTTTATTTACTTTTTTGTTTTTGTTTTCTTTTTCGGAGTGTTCTTTTTATTTTATTTTCATTATTATTGTTAATAAGATACTTTGAAGGTGAATGGTACTGAACTGTGCCGGGTGTGACCTGGGAAGTCGGAGGGGGTTAGGGAGGGGGGTTCATTGGGGGTGGGTGGGTGGGTGGAGATATAGCTTCAATATATAGAAGAATACACTTGTATACTGCTGTTCCTTATCTTTTCTTTTTTTTTCTTATTTTCTCTTTTTTTTTCTTATTGCTTTTTCTTTCCCTTTTTTTTTTTCTGGGTGTAAGGAATAGAGAAATGCACCATAGTGAGAAGTAGAGGAAAAGAAGAGGGAGAAGTAAGGAGGGAGGAAGAGGGGAATGTAAGGAGGATGAGAGGGGAAGGAGGGTGAGAAAGGCGAGAAAGGAAGATAGGAGGGGAAAGGGAAGTAGGAGGGGTGATTGTTGGAGGGAGAAAGGAAAGTTGGAGGGGGAGAAGAAGGGATGTGTTAAAGTGATAGGTGGGGTTTATGAGTTGCGTTTCGGTTGGGGGTTTTTTTTTTTTTTTTTTTTTTTTGTTTGTTTGTTTGTTTTTTGTTCTTCTTACGATTATAATATTATTATTGCCAATATCCAGTATATAAGTGAATGTACAAAATTGAAAATGAAAAATGAATAAAACATTTACAATAAAAAAAAAAAAAAAAAAAGAAAAAAATCTCAAATTGTTGGATATTTTCATAGTGCAGCAAAATCTTACGGGATATTATTTGTAGTTGCACATTCCGTTGGTCTGGATTTTAATTAATTCTGAGTAACACTTAATGCCAGCCAGGTTGTAGCTTCATGATCATTTCCCCCCTATCAAGATCTCAATCCATGCATTATTTACAATGCACCTAATATTCATTTCTACGGATTCCTATATACATGTAGCTATTTTTGTATACAGTAGATAAGCTTCTTATGGACAAAATCAGGTTTCATTTTCATTTTCTTTTCAAAGATCAACAATGCCATCTACAGTGGAAACTGTGCAACAGCCAAATTAACTCTCAACGTGTATCTTGATTTTCATTGATAGGAAAACAACAACAACAACACAACAAGAACAGCATGAAACCTCTGTGTCCTGGAAAGGTACAATTTAAAGAGCAGTCTAGAATCTTTATGAAATTTAGCCAGAGCTTCCCCGCTTCTTGCATTTTTTATTAAATATATCATGGTAATTACTCTTGAACATTTCAGAATGTCTAGGAGACAAGGACAAAAATATGTCTGAAGTTTTTTTCAACAGATTCAATAGAATTGGAAGGGACAATGGAAGCCTTCTAGTCTTAATTTCATTCTATCCTACTATTCTATTCTTTCTTAACTTCATTCTGTTCTGTTCTGTTCTGTTCTATTCTATTCTAGTTTTTTCTAAGTTAAGGATTACCATATTTTTGGAGGATAAGGCACACCTTTTTCCTCAAAAAAGAGGGTGAAAATCTGGGTGTGTCTTATACACTGAATACAGCATTTTTACCTCCTGAAACCCCGCCCCTTTCATCAAAATGGCTGTGCATAGCCTTTAGGAGGCTTTCAGAGTGCTCCTGGGGCTGGGGGGGGGCAAAAATGAGTGAAAAACAAGTCATTTTTGCTTGTTTTGCCCCCCCAGCCCCCAGGAGCACTCTACAAGCCTCCTAAAGGCTATGCATGCCCTTTTTGACAAAAAAATGGGCCCACTTTTGCGAAAAACAAGCCGTTTTGGGGAGCTATGCAGAGTTCTGCAAAATCTTTTTTTTTTTAAAATTTGCCTCTTCAAAATCTTGGTGCGTCTTATACTCTGATGCATCTTATAATCCAAAAAATGGTACCTGTAAATAGGAATGGGGCTGTTAGAGATTTAAATGTTAGAGAAAACACTTTTTTTCTCTATGGGGAGAAGACAATGCTGGAGAAAATAGTTTTTTTTTAAAAAAAATGAAGACTAGCAAGTGCTTGTAGAAACAGTGGCTAAACATTTGTGACAACTTTTTGTTGCCGTTGCTGTCAGATTTCCAACTGCTGAAGCCTGGTCACTGGGTTGAGAAACTAAAGTTTTCCATCACCAACAGCCAAGAGTCCATCAGATTCACGATCAGTGGTTTCAGCCGTTCCTTTAAGATTTCAGGATTCAGCAAAGCAGCAATGAATGGCAGTGAATTACTGGAGGGCATTTATTATAAACTGTGAAATGTCCAATCTGGTTGTGAAGGGAGCTGTTCCATCACAATTGCTACTACCACTAAATCAATTTCTAGCTTGCTTCTGGCTGTGGTTTCTTAGGAATTTTTTTAAAAAATAAATAAAAATAAACAGTTACTGTCTCCACTGCTTTACAGATGCTACCATTTAAATGTATTGATGTGATCCCATGACTATTGGGGTTTCCTTTCTTTTTCCCTTCTTAACCTTGTAATATTTGCACAATTCCCTCCTTAACTGTTCAGGCACACTTAAGGAACTCTGCTGATTATCTCACCAAACTTCCTTGAGAGTTTGCTTAGTTGTTTTAAAGGTGCTGAATCTTGTAACATGACTGACAGTTGTAGTTATAGCAGTGGTGGGATTCAAATAATTGAACAACCGGTTCTCCGCCCTAATGATTTCTTCCAACAACCAGTTCACCTGCTCAGAAACTTAACAACTGGTTCTCCTGAAGTGGTGCGAACCAGCTGAATCCCACCGCTGAGTTATAGTGATATTTCATGCATCCTTGGATACATGTTTCTCTTTTTTCAGGAATTTAAGTTTGGATCAGTTCATTGGAAGAGTTAAAATTAAGACATAGCAATGAGGATTTGCAACAATACTCTTTTTTTGTTACGACCCTGTAATCTCTTAATTCAATAGAAATGTAGTGGCTCAGTGGCTAAGATGCTGAGCTTGCCGATCAGAAAGGTTTGCAGGTCGGCGGTTCGACTCCCTAGCGCTGCATAACAGAGTGAGCTCCCATTACTTGTCCCAGCTTCTGCCCAACCAAAGGGATTAAAAATGCAAGTAGAAAAATAGAAACCACCTTTGGTGGGAAGGCACCCTCAGTATTTATTCATGCGAGACATCTTCAGACAGCGCTGGCTCTTCGGCTTTGAAACAGAGATGAGAACTGCCCCTAGAGTCAGGAACGACTAGCACATATTTGCAAGGTAACCTTTACCTTTATTTTTAAGCAATACTTTGATACAGGGGTATCAAATTTGTGTCCTCACAGTGGCATCACATGGAGTATCGGGCCTTTTTTCCCATTCGCTAAACTGGGTGGGGGCAAGGCCAGCAGGTAACACATCCAGGCCATGAGCCAAAGGTTTGCCACCCCCACTTAAGAATAATTTCATATGATTATTGTTTTCTCTGACAGATCCTGCCCAAAATCCTCTGCATAGCTCACCATTTCAATGCCTTTCATTCGTGACTTCTACAAGGACTGCTGAAGGATTTAAATGTCTCCCAGATCTTTTCATAAAAGATTAATATAACTCTGTTTAAGAAGAGAATCATTGTAGACTTTAAGAAAAAAAAATAACGGGGGTTCTGATTTATTAGGTATTTTAAAAAGTTAGCGTGATGCTACAGTGGTTAATTTAAGAGGAGTAGAAACTATTCTGGAAGAGAAGAAAACTGTAAATACTTATGTGCAATTTTTGGTCCAGATCTCCAAGAGGAACTACTAGAGAGAAAAGGTTTTGAGCAAATATTACTTGGTGTCAGTGGTGGGTTTCAAAAATTGTTTGAACCTACTCTGTGGTGTGGCCTCCTTTGTGGGAGTGGCTTGCCACCCATGTGACTGGATGGGAGTGGCTTGCCGCCCATGTGACCGGATATGAAGATGCCGACGACACTTGTCAGAACCACCTTAAATTACCTGACACACAGCACTGGCATGCATAAGATATGATGTAAACTTGTTTTTAAAAGGCATCTTTGGTTTGCGTTAAAACAACTCAACACACGCAATGTTCTGATTGCACCACAAACGCAGTAGTCATCCTTACCTTTCACAGAGCACTGAGTTTTATAAATATGAGCATGATAGTGTAGAATAATCATATCCAAGGACCAGTGGTGGGTTTCAAAATTTTTGGAACCTCTTCTGTAGGTGTGGCCTTTTCCGGGTCCACTGGTGGAACTCTTCTAACCGGTTCAGTAGATTTGACAACCGGTTCTCCCGAATAGGTGCAACTGGTAGGAACTCACCTCTACTTGGTGTATACCTCTCTCTGTTTCTGTTTCTGTTTGTTTCTGTTTCTGTTCTGTTTCTCTCCTCTCTCTCTCTCTCTCTCTACTCACTCACTCCTCACTCTCTCTCATAATAGAAACTCAAGTTGCACTTTGCAGCATAGTTGCGAAGCTGTGTATTTCTACCTGCCAGTCTATAAAAGCATTCTCTAAACAAAATGCCTTGCAGAACCACTTCAGCAGGCCTGAAAGTTACAGTCCATAAGCAAATTCAATTGTCATTTTAAAAAGAAACATCTCAAATCCACAGACCCTGACAGACACACCGACATATGGTAGTGTAGAGAAACCTATTCTATTCTCTGAACTTTGCTTACAAGGACCTTTTACTTTTTCCCTGCATATGCAAATGATGCTAACCTTTCCATAATTCTATTTCCTTCAGAGGCCAAAGACATCACTAAGAGTTTGGGGGATTCATGTGGCCTTAGGCATTGAACCCATAGGTTTTTGGGTTTTTTTTTAGTTTCCCAATGTGTATACCTACTTTTGTGCCTCGGGGTTTCGGCTGATTGATTGCTGGGAATTAAAGGGCTCTTTTCTTCTTTTTTTTCAAACATATGATCGCTCAGGATATAGTGATATTTTACCTCTCTCTGATGTATCAAGTATTGCTAAATGCCGGAGGCAGTATAGGAGCACACCGTTCGATTCCTGGAGAATGGCAAATTCCCTTCCTCTCCTGAAGGAACCGGGAGTGAAAAGACAAATTCAGAAATGATGGCTGCTATTTAACGCACAAGATGTACACACATCAGGCTGTGACCTTGAGAAAACACTTCATATACAGGAAGATAAAACGCTGTTTATCCTTCCTTCTGCTTTCCATTTGAACTAAATATATCTTTTAGATAATGGTTCATCCTGAGACTATCTTTGATAAAGTATTGAACCGCCAGTTTCCCCCAGACTTAATCTGTTCTGGATGCCATGCATTGTGGAAGCAAAGGGGAACAAAACTATTTTGCCCTAAAGGGTTTTTATTGGTCACTCATGAAGCTCTGCTTCAAAGAAACCAAAAGAGAGAGAGAGAGAGAGAGAGAGAGAGAGAGAGAGAGAGAGAGAGAGAAGAAAAACCTTCTTCCTGAAAACTCAAAGCATCCTCTTTGGAAGGAAAGTTAGGAAATTGATTAAAGTAGGCAAAAACTTTCACTTAGGAGTCATTTTGCTCAGCATTAATTATTTAGACACGGTGGCTCAATGGCTAAGACACTGAGCTTGTCGATCAGAAATGTAGGCAGTTCTGTGGTTCGAATCCATAGCGCCTCGTAACGGAGTGAGCTCCCATTACTGGTCCCAGCTTCTGCCAATTTAGCAGTTCGAAAGCACGTAAAAATGCAAGTAGAAAAATAGGAACCACCTTTGGTGGGAAGGAAACAGCATTCCTTGCAACTTCGGTGTTTAGTCATGCTGGCCACATGATCACGGAGATGTCTTCGTACAGCGCTGGCTCTTCGGTTTGAAATGGAGATGAGCACTGCCCCTAGAATTGGGAACCACTAACACTTACCATATTTTTTGGAGTATATGACACACCGGAGTATAAGACTCATCAAGGTTTTGAAGAGGGAAATTAAAAAAAAAAGTTTTTGCACTCTGCAAACCTCTCCAAAACGACCCATTTTTTTACAAAAACGGGCTCATTTCTTTTTCAAAAAAAGGGCATGAATAGCTCTTAGGAGGCTTGTAGAGTCCTCCTGGGGGCTGGGGAGGCAAAATTAAGCCAAAAAATGGCCTGTTTTTGTTCATTTCTGCCCTCCGGGCCGACAGGAGCTCTCTGAAAGCTTCCTAAAGGCTATGCATGGCCATTTTGGTGAAAAGGGTGGGCTTTTGGAAGGCAAAAAAAATACTGTATTTGGTGTCTAAGACACATCCAGATTTTCACCCTCTTTTTTGAGGGAAAAGCATGTGCCTTATGCTCTGAAAAATATGGTATGTGTGAGGGGAACTTTTACCTTTAACTAATTATTTAGACTAATTTTGAAACCTTCATTCAGACATTTTTCTACAGCAGAGGTGTCCAATAAGATCATAAACTGTATCAGGAAACTGAAAAACATCCCCAAAGAAAGCAAAAGTAGACTATTTTTCTACTGTTGCCAATCAAATTACCCAGATGGTCCCACGCAGTCACTAGAAGTTGAGTTCAGCCTGAGGGAATCTTTATCTTTTTTATATATTTGTATGAAGAGCCTTGAAGAAAAGCTTTGCTTCAAGGAAGTCTTTGAAAAAAAAAGAGTGTTTTGAAGCCAATCTGCAAATAAGAAAGGTCATGGCTCTTGCTTTCTGCAACAGAGTCACCGTGGAGTAATAAAGATGCTACTTTGATGTCTTTCGATGTTCTCTTGCAACAGAAGAAGACACACACATGCCCATACAAAATGTATGTGCAAGCAAAAGAGAAGTGGCTCAACCTGATGTTTCGGAACAAAAGAGACACCAGGCCTCCAATTACAATACAATACAATAGCAGAGTTGGAAGGGACATTGGAGGTCTTCTAGTCCAACCCCCTGCCTAGGCAGGAAACCTTATACCATTTCAGACAAATGGCTATCCAACATCTTCTTAGATACTTCCTGTGTGGGGGCATTCACAACTTCTGGAGGCAAGCGGTTCCACTGATTAATTGCTCTAACTGTCAGGAAATTTCTCCTCAGTTCTAAGTTGCTTCTCTCCTTGATCAGTTTACATCTTAGTGTAATTTCCAGTTTTATGATTACTAAAGCTACGTGGGGACTCAGTGCCTAAAACACTGAGCTTGTCAATCAGAAAGGTCGGCAATTCAGTGGTTCGAATCCCTAGCGCCACGTCACGGAGTGAGCTCCCGTTACTTGTCCCAGCTTCCGACAACCTAGCAGTTCGACAGCACATAAAAATGCAAGTAGACAAATAGGAACCACCTTTGTTGGGAAGGGAACAGCATTCTGTGCACCTTCGGTGTTTAGTCATGTCAGCCACCTGACCACGGAGACGTCTTCAGACAGCACTGACTCTTCGGCTTTGAAACGGAGATGAGCACCGCCCTCAAGAGTCGAGAAGAGCTAGCACATATGTGCGAGGGGAACCTTTACATTTATGATTACTAAACAGGGATGAAATGGACTATGGATCTTGTGGCAGCTTGAAAACCAACTAGGCAAACCCTTGTCCTGTTGAGGGTTACTTTCAGAGATATTTCTCTTCCTAACAGAAACAGAATGACGAAGGGTGAACAAAAAATGCAGTAGGAGTGACTTCCAACTTCATCTGGCTTTCCCATTGAGTATCCTTCTGATAAGCTGGCAGGATCCATTGCAAATCTTTCCTTTCCTTCACTTTCCTTTCCCTTCCCTTCCTTTCCCTTCCTTTCCCTTCTCTTCCTTTCCTTTCTCTTCCTTTCCTTTCCTTTCCTTTCTCTTCCTTTCCTTTCTCTTCCTTTCTCTTCCTTTCCTTTCCCTTCCTTCACTTTCCTTTCCCTTCCTTTTGGGATCCTATTGGTTTAACAACCAGTTCGCTGAGCATGCATGTGCAGTTTACAGAAAACTCACTTTCTGCATTACTACCGGCAAGGAAAACAGCTGAGGCCTGGCAATCCACTCTGCCGCACCGATCAGCTGGGCTTCGGAAAAAGAAATATAGGTGAATAGAGTTCAGGGGCAGGCGAGCAGACCCGCTTCAAAGTCAGAGTGAACAGGTTCGCTCCCTGATGATAGTCAGAGCTACTGGTTCTCCCGAACTAGTCCGAACCAGTAGAATCCCACCTTTCCTTTTCTTTCTTCCTCCCCTTCCCCTTCTCTGCAGGCATTGGCTGGGAAACTGTCATGGAATATCAGAAATGTAGCTCACATGACTGCAACAGTAACGCATGAGTACATCAGCCACCAGTAGCGTTGAATTGGTCACAACTTTCCCAAGTTTTATTCCCTCGGGAGTCATGGGTCCTGGAGTTTGTACTCATGCTGTGAGTTAGCCCATTTTTAATACCTTGGTTCAATAATGGTTGCCCTATGATGTAGCATTACATTGAGAATTTTGATAGTATATAGATAGTTCTAATCCTATCTTAGGCACCCTGTGATCTGGGGAGCCTGGGGATGGTCTCTCTTTCTCTCAGTCCTAGGAAGAAGGAAAACCACTTCTGAAAAATAATACAATACAATAGCAGAGTTGGAAGGGACCTTGGAAGTCTTCTAGTCCAACCACCTGCCTAGGCAGGAAACCTTATACCATTTTAGACAACATCTTCTTAAAGACTTCCCATGTTGGAGCTTTCACATCTTCTGGAGGCAAGCTATTCCACTCATTAATTGTTCTAACTGTCAGGAAATTTCTCCTCAGTTCTAAGTTGCTTCTCTCCTTGATTAGTTTCCACCCATTGCTTCTTGTTCTACCTGCAGGTGCCTTGGAGAATAGCTTGACTCCCTCTTCTTTGTGGCAACCCCTGAGATACTGGAACATTGCTATCATCCCCTAGTTCTTCTTTTCATTAAACTAGACATACCCAGTTCCTGCAACCATTCCTCATATGTCTAAATCTCCAGTCCCCTAGTCATCTTTGTTGCTCTTCTCTGCACTCTTTCTAGAGTCTCCACATCTTTTCTACATCGTGGCGACCAAAACTGAATGCAATATTCCAAGTGTGGCCTTACCAAGGCATTATAAAGTGGTATTAACTTCAGGTGATCTTGATTCTATCCCTCTGTTTATGTAGCGTAGAACTGTGTTGACTATTTTGGCAGCTGCTGCACACGGCTGGCTCATATTTAAATGGTTGTCCACTAGGACTCCAAGATCCATCTCAGTTACTACTCTTGAGGAAGGTCCCACCTATACTGTACCTGTGCATTTTGTTTTTCTTGCCTAAATGTAGACCCTTACTCTTTTCACCATTGAATTTCATTTTGTTAGATAGTGCCCAATGTTCAAGTTTGTCAAGTTCCTTCTGTATCTTAAGCCTGTCTTCTGGAGTGTTGGCTATTCCTGCCAGCTTGGTGTCATCTGCAAATTTGATGAGTTCCCCATTTATTCCCTCATCCAAATCATTGATGAAGATGTTGAAGAGTACTGGGCCTAAAACAGAGCCTTGGGGTAGGCTCTGTTTTAGGCCCAGTACTGTTGCCAAGACAACTATAGGGTCTTCTCCAGATAGTGGCCAGGAATCAGGGATCACTTTAAGAGACACACACAAAGATATCTACAAAATTGCATTTCCGTAAATCTGTTCCAACAACATGTCAATCTTTTTATAAGAGCTTCATGGCTTACAACGGTGCCATTAATTGTGTTACTTGGGAGCAGACAAGCATTGCTAAGGATTTGTGTTTGTTTGCTTCCAATGGGCCACAGGGAAATATCATATTGCACCTTACAATTGTAAAACATTAGGGAGAAAACATTCCACCAGAACTTGTCAGCTTTGCTAACAGGTTTTATGAATTTGATAAGAGGGATGCTTGCCATATGCAAAAGGGTCATTGAGAATGAATATTATCAATTTTTATTTGAAGATGTCATTTTGGGGGTTTTGTTTTCCTCTTTTCAATTACTTATATTAGTAAAATGACTATTTCCTTTTCTGAAATGACTTTTTTTTTGGTAGCAGAGACAGAACGTATGAAATTGTATGATAAAGGCGTAAACTGTTGCTTGCAGTGTGAATTTTCCCTTTTTGACAGATGGTTTCATCATATTTAAAAAGTGAAGGTGTGGAAAAATGAGAGAGTTTCATTTCAGGGTATTTGTAAGATTCTTCCAACAGATTACTTGGAATGGAGGGCCATTTACTCCAGGCCACAGAAAGAGGATTAACTTTGGAAAGGCTTGCTTAAAATTCTTCCTCCATGTAGCAAATATATCCAGCAGAGTCCTCTGCTGTCTACACTATTCCTGATCTCTAATTTTAACTTCTTTTATTATTGTTACTTTTTGTATAATAGCTGGGATTCTTAATCAGCAGTACTTTCAACATTTCTTCCAAATCAATGGACCAGCTAACTTGAAGTTTTCAGTTGGATTGACCTTATGTAAATACATAACTCTTGTACGTTGCAAAATTAAAATTTCAATCAACCAGAATAGAGCTGGAAGGGACATTGAAGGTCTTCTAGTCCCACCTCCTGCTCAAGGAAGGAGACCCTATATCATTTCAGACAAGGGACTGCAGCTCTCTCTGATACAACACCTTCAACAACTTGTCCCACTGGCAATTGGGCTGAGAGAGGGTGATGGACTCAAAGTCAACCAGATGCAGGAAATGGGAGGAAACCATTCCTTCTTTTTTGTTCTGAATGTGTATTTTTTTAAAAAATGTTTGCAATGCATTTTATTCTACTTTGCTTTAGTTGAAATCCCTAGTAGTCATGAATTGCTTGAAGAATGGAGAAAATGCTTAAGGTCCTTGTAAGAACTGTTTGCCTCCAAACAAATATGGGACATTAGTCTGTTAAGTTATGTAGAGAAATCATTGCATACCTTAAGACAGGAGGAGGAGGAGGAGGAGGAGGAGAAGAAGAAGAAGAAGAAGAAGAAGAAGAAGAAGAAGAAGAAGAAAGAAGAAGTCATATACAAGTCCTTGACTATCAACAGTTGATAGTCAACTTGACTATCAACAGTTCACTAAATGATCATTTGAAGATATAAAAGAGAAGAAGAAGAAGAAGAAGAAGAAGAAGAAGAAGAAGAAGAAGAAGAAGAAGAAGAAGAAGAAGAAGAAGAAGAAGAAGAAGAAGAAGAAGAAGAAGAATTTGACAGCTCCCTGTTGGGGCAAACATGCAGCTAGCAGTATCAGAAGAGTAATTTGTGGAAAGCTGATACAACACAATTCCCTTTCTGGAGTTAGAGAAATATTATACTATGCTCCATGTCAAGAGCTTCACTAGGTGCTGAAACATCTGTAGACATGACCTCCAAATGTTAACAGAAAGACTAATTTTCTTTGACAAATGGCCTAGTCACTGCTGGGAGGATCAACACACTTTTTCCTATGTTTAATGAAATGCTTTTTTCATGAATGCTTATAATTTCATCTATTTTAAAAACAAATAAATAAAACATATGTGAAAAAATGGAAGACTTAAAATCATGAAATATTGTGACCTGGGCATCCAAACTACACAGCTATGGATGGAACATGTAACAGTGATACTCATTGTCATAGAGGCATTTGGAACCAGGTCCAAGAATTTTACAAAACACATCAACAAATTGTAGCTTCCTGCACTAACACCAGCGGAACTGCAGAAAAACTGCACTACTAGAAGCATCATATATTTTAAGAAGATACTTGGTTGATATCTTGGACGCTGGTATCAACCATTAGCACCAGTCAGTGGTATTTGTGATACATCTTTAAATGTTCCGTTAGCTGAGTTTCATGTTTAATGAATAATGATGATCATGATGAGATGCCCTATATAAAAATACCTGCTAAATAGGAGATAAAACGAAAAGAAAAGAAAAGAAAAGAAAAGAAAAGAAAAGAAAGAGGAGAAAATATATCTTCTGGTGAATGCCCACTTTCAATTATGGAGAATTTAGCTACAGCGAGTCTTATCTTAGTGTCTGGATCAGATAAAGCCAGGTGTATATAAAATTTATTTAATGATCTGAGAACACTTTTAATATGAGGCTTTATTAATCTGTTGGGTGAATCATGCCTGAAGACATAGCATATAAAAAAAAAGATTGAATCTTAAGCTGGAATTCCATCAAGGAAACGCAGGAAACTGACTCATTGTTACAACTGGCCCTCGGCTGTTAATATGGACTAGAAGCTGCAAAAATATTCCCAGCTTTCTCATAACAAAGCTGAAATTTAAGCAGAAAACTTATGCACGCAAACAGCTGTTTTGCCACTAGGGTAGATTCAAGCCCTTAATGTCACCCCTGGCGGTAGTCTAACACCACAGATGATTTGCATAATCACAGTCTAGTTTTATCTAGAGGTAACTAATATTCCTCGCAAATATGTATTCATGCCCCCGCCCCTAAAAACGTAGTGACCATCGGCTGTTTCGTAAGTTCTTTGTTACTTTTGAACTGAATTTAGGATGTATTTGTCTCAAGGCACATTCACCTCGTGTTTCGATAAAAATAACCCACACGAGATAAAAATACAAAATGAACTGAAAAGGGAATAAGGGAGGGGGGAAAAAAATAGGACATATTGAAATGCCAATGGGTTAATATGAGGCAATTTGATTCCTTACCAGGAGAAATTTGTCAGCACAGTGATGTTAATTTTGAGCTTTTACGGAGTGGCAGAGAAATTAATGGTGTTTCAATTCTTATTTCCTTTCCCCTGTTTATTTCAAAACGTTAGTCCATATTTATAAGAAGGTCAAGTATTTGGGGAAAAGAATGCCACGGTTAATGAGGCGTTCTCATTAGGAATCATTGACAGTTGGTTCATCATGCAAATCAAACTAATCATTTCCTTCCTTCAAAATGAAGGTCGACTGCCTCTGGAGACCTTCTTCCATGCCTGGTAGATCATGACCAACGTTTGGAGACTTCTCCACTTCTATGCAGGGGACATAGCTAACTTTGTAGGCTGCCTTGAATCCGAGGCTTGGTTGAAGATTGCTGATACAATGAAAGGGGCTTGTTGCGCAATAGCTATTGTGGCTGAATGGCTTTGTCCTGAAGGATATTCCCATCATCCTGGAGCTGAAGGTCTTTTGTCTTGTAGATAGGCTGGCACCAAAATATCTGCTGGGGGCAGGGAGCTGAAGCTCTGAGTTTCTGTCTCCCTTAAGATTTCTATTTCTCTTTTAGAAATATAATATTCTGACTTTTTAATATTTGCTAAAATATTTCTTCTAGGAGAGGGGTGGGTGCTAACTTTCTACACAGTTAAAAGTTACCACTGATAAAATGACCATTGCAGCATCCCTGTGGTCACATGATCCATGGTGAAATTCATTTTTTTACTTCTGGTTCTGTGGGCGTAGCTTGGTGGGTGTGGCAGGGGAAGGATACTGCAAAATCTCCATTCCCACCCTCCTCTAGGGCCAGCCATAGGTGGTATTTGCTGGTTCTTCGAACTACTCAAAATTGCTGCTACCAGTTCTCCAGAACCTGTCAGAACCTGCTGAATTTTACCCCTGACATGATCCAAATTCTGATGCTTGGCAATTGACTCGTATTTATGACAGTTGCAGTATTCCTGGGGTCATCTTTTGCAACCTTCTGACAAGCCAAGTCAACAAGGAAGTCAGATTCACTTAATAACCATGTTACCAGAGGTGGCATTCTGCGGGTTCGGACTGGTTCGCCTGAACCGGTAGCGGAAATCGTGGTGGCCCCACTCACCTGTCCCGGCTCTATGGCATCCCATTTAGGCACTTTTTTTAGCCAAAGTGCATGTACGGAAGGCTGAGTCCATGCATGGACATTCGCGGATGTGCACACTAACATTTGCAAACTAGTAGGGAAGGTACCATATTTTCAGAGTATAAGATGCACCTTTCCCGCCCCCCGCAAAAAAGAGGGTGAAACTCTGGGTGCGTCTTATACACTGCATACAGCACTTTTGGCCTCCTAAAACCCCTTCCCCTTCAGTAAAATGGATGTGCGTAGCCTTTAGGAGGCTTCCAGAGTGCTCCTGTGGGCTTTGGTGGGGAAAAATGAGTAAAAAACGGGCTGTTTTCTGCTCATTCCCCCCCCGCCCCCAGGAGCACTCTACAAACCTCCCAAAGCCTATGCATGCCGGGTTTCTTTTGCAAAAATTGGCTGTTTTAGGAAAACAAATGGCCATTTTGTGCTCATGTTTGCCCCCACCCCACCCCCCAGGAGCACTTTGCAGGCCTCTCAAAGTCTCTGCATGCCCCATTTTTCACAAAAAACTGAGGCATGCAGAGAATTTGGGAGGCCTGCAGAGTGCAAAAACTTTTTTTTTTAGTTTACCTCTTCAAAATCTTGGTGCGTCTTATACTCTGTGCGTCTTCTACTCCGAAAAATACAGTGAATTAATACCACCCCTGCGTGTTACTAACTTAAGAATTGCAGCGATTCACTTAACCACTGTGCCAAGAAAAGTTGTAAAATGGGGCAAAACTCAGTTAACAACAGCCTCACTTAGCCACAGAAACATTGGATTCAACTGCGGTTGGAAGTTGAGAACCACCCTGTATCCTTCAGATGCCTGGGTGTGCTATAGATAGACACAAGGAGAAGACTTTGAAAAAAGGAGGGAGAGAATCAGGCATTCAGGTTAATAGTTTTATCAGCAAGCACACATCTGAACAAAGACAGCCGTTTGGGATGAAGGAGAAGAAATCCCATTTATCAATATTTGAATTTAGTTGTTTATTTGCTGGATCTCTCTGGACAAATAGATCCTCCTGCTGCCAGATGCAACCTTTCTGTTTTGATAAGCTGAGCTAACAAAGACTGACTCCCACTTTTCAATTATCTGCAGATCCAAGTTGGGAATTTGGCCCCTCCTTTCTTAAAATTAGCTCTGTAGGATTTAAAAAGTCACACATCCAAATATGCCCTCAGGGTACATTCACTAGGGCCATAATCAAGTTAGGCGCAGGGAATTTATTTTCCTCCAAATGAAGCAGCAAGCATTTTTTTCTCTATCCTAGTCAGTTGTCTTTTTCTAGCCTTGAATTCATTAGTGGATCTCTAGGAGAGTAGGTGCCAAATGCAAAACAAACCAGGCATTCTACTTTGAACCTGAAAGTATACCTACCTGCACCCTTAAAACAAGGAGGAGGAGGAGGGAGAAGGAAGAGGAAGAGGAAAAGAAGAAGGGGGGAGGAGGGAGGAGGAGGAGGAAGAGGAGGAGGAGGAGGGAGGAAGAGGAGAGGAGGAAAAGAAGAAGAAGAGAAGAAGAAGAAGAAGAAGAAGAAAAGAAGAAGAAGAAGAAGAGGAGGGAGAGGAGGAGGGAGGAGGAGGGAGGAGGAGAAGAAGAAGAAGAAGAAAAGAAAAGAAGAAGAAGAATAATAAGAGAGAAGAAGAAGAAGAAGAAGAAGAACAATAACATAACAAGAACAAGAACAAGAACAAGAACAACACATTTCCTACTTCTCACAGATGAAATCTTTGTGGGCATCTCACAGGTTTATGGTGGTTTGGATAACTCACAATAGCGCACGATGGCTCAGCAGTTAAAGATGCAGACTTGGCAGCTGGAAAGCTGACAGCCTAGGTTCGAGACCCAAGCATTGTGTGAGCTCTCATTACTTGTCCCCAGCTCCTGCCCACTTAGCAGTTCGAAGCATGCAAATGCAAGTAGATAATAGGTATCACTTTGTTGGGACATAAGAGTGTTCCATGTATTGGTAGCCGTACTGACCACATGACCACAGAAAAGCCTTTGGACTACACTGGAAGAATCTGTAAAAATCTGTAGCTCTCCGTACTGTAGAACTGCTGTTCAACAACAGTTTTAACCACTCACTACTTAAAATTTCATGTAGTCATAAAAGTTTAATATTGTTCTGGCAGTGGTGATTCATAACCTTTAAGAAATTAACACATCCCTCCATGAGGAAGAATGGGGGAAATTAAAAAAAGGAGAAGAAGGCAGGTGAGATGATCTAAATCATCAAGAACGTGAATGCCACCTTGATGTGAGCCCAAGGCTGATGGCTGATTCACTCATATGCCTATTTATCTTTATATCAGTTCCCCCCCCCCAAAAAATACATAGTTCGCAACAAGAGCTATAGGTGTGAAACTAATTCTCATCTGAGAATTAATCTCACTAAATGCATTATAACTTACTTCCAAATCGACGTGGATGGATTAGAGTTAAATGTTACAAGAATGTTACCAGAGAGCTTTTTTGGAATGGGAGATCTATCAATAGCATATTTGAAAATCCATGGATCGGGTTTCATTAGAATGAAGAAATATCTCCTTCAGGACATCTGGTATTTCATCAAAATGGTTCATGCAGTTTTCTTGGCATTAGTGTGGAAGTCGTTTCTCTTCTTATGAGATTCCTTTTCTTTTTCATCAGATTTCTTTATTCTTAACTTTTGGCATTGCCTGGAGGTTCTCATCCCGAGTAATAACCAGGCCTTTTCAAGTGCAAGAAATCAGGACCAAAGCAGTTTAAATAAATACAGGTTTATTGCATGCTAACATTCTGAGTGTCAGGAGGCTATGCGTTAGATATAGGTAGAGGCAGATAGTTCTCTCTCTGGGTGCAATGTGATATATCTGCTGAAACTCCACATTGGTGACAGGAAGGGCATCCAGCCAGTAAACACTTAGCTCTATTCGGTTTGCCCTGACTCCACCCCGATGCAAGAGATTACAAAGTCATTAAAATACAAAAATAATAAATAAAATTGCATGCTAACATTCTCTACAAGAATCTGAACTACTAATGGCCAAGGCAAATTGACAGTAGATAAGGGTCAATGGAATTCAAGAGAGGCTGGACGTTGATCTCTTGTGGGCATAAAGGGACTCAGGACTGATCCTGCCGTTGGGCTCTTCCTAAGCAACTCCTACATCCTTTGCTTGTTTACTTTCCTAATTCCACCTCTTTTGATTATACTACAAGCTGCTATTGTAAACCAGAACATGTATGTATGTATGTATGTATGTATGTATGTATGTATGTATGTATGTATGTATGGTCTTCTTGGCTTCTAGGTGCACACTAAGAAAGAAGTTTTTGAAATGACCATTAGATCATTAGTATTTCTTATTCAGAAATGTACACACTCTGATGCGAAGGAGGTCTACTCCCCCTCCCCATCTGAAAAGACTCTGTTCCAACTGCCAGTAGCCTCACATTCCGTTACCTCAGTTCAAACGGCAGACATTCCACTCCTTCACTCAGGAGCGGCCTGAGGCTCCTTACAGTACTAAATGTTGGTACCTCACCAAAATGTCTACATCTTCTACCTTCTGGACTCAAGGCAGTGGGAGCGATATTCCCTTATGTGTTTCAATCACTAACACCACTGATTGTGAACACTTTTTCACTCAGGAGTGGTCTGGGGTTCCTTACAGTACTAAACGTCGATACCTGACCACAATGTCTATGCCTTCCACCTATGGAGCTGCTTCCAGACTCAAGATGGCAGGAGCGATATTCCCTTATGTGTTTCAATCACAGACTACCCCTAAGCCAAAGGATTGAACCAGAGTGAACCAGATTTCTCCTGCATTGCCCAATCAATACTTTTGTCACAAAGCACGGGTATCCAGCTAGCATATGTATAAAGAGAAAGCAGACAAGAAAGGTGTAGCATTTTCTCAGTGCAGTCTTCTTCACATTAATGGAGATGGGGAACTAACGGAGAGGATACAAATTGGAAAGGGTGTTAGACAAGGGTGCCCGCTCTCCCCACTACTATTTATTACGTCACTAGAGGTCCTTTTAAATCGGATAAGATCAAATCAGGAAATTAGGGGCTTGACCATAAAAGAGAACAATATAAAGTACAGGCCTTTGCGGATGACATGGTCTTTATCGTAGAAGACCCCTTACTTTCAGGACCGAATTTGATGAAGGACATTGAGAACTTTGGGTGTGGCCGGTTTAAAAATAAACAAGGAAAAAACAAAAATGATTATAAAAACTTCCCCAAAAACCAGATTGGAGAACTAGAGGAACAATGGAATTAAAGGTAACTAAAAAAATTAAGTATTTAGGAATCTGGCTGTCTGCGAAATGCTCTTCCATAAAAGGACAACTATGATAAGTTGTTACAGAATACCCAAAAGGACCTAAAAATCTGGTCAAAACTACAACTATCACTGATGGAAGAGTCGCAGTAATTAAAAGATGTTCTGCCAAAAATCCTCTACCTATTTCAAACGGCACCGGTCAAGTTAGGGGAAAAATTTTATAATGATTTGGACAAAATGATTCGAAACTTTATATGGAATGGTAAAAAGCCCAGAATAAAATATATGCACCTGCAGGATAAAAGAACTCAAGGGGGAATGGGATTACCGGAATGGAAAACATATCACCAAGCAGCAACAACTATGTGGATAAAAGAATGGGTAATGTTAGCTAATAAAAGAATCTTAACAATAGAGGGCCACGACCTGCAATACGGGTGGCATAACTACCTATGGTGCGAGGGAAATAAAATTCACAATTATTTTAGTATCACCATTTAAGGGGGGTATTGATTAAGGACTGGCTCGAAATTAGAAGGAGATACTACACGCAACTACCTAAATGGATATCTCCGACGGAAGCCCTGATATACCCGAATTTGATAAACTTGGATAAAATTGTTACCTACCAACAGTTGCTAGACGACCAAAACAAACTAAACCCCAGGGAAAATTTGGCTGATAAGGGAATAAACATTGATTGGTGGCCATATCTCCAAATTCAAAACAAACACAAATTCGATCTAGCACAACCTGGCTTCCAGAACAAGAACCAGGAATTAGATAAAATTCTAATTGGACCAGATGAGAAATTAATTTCAAAAATATACAACTGCTTACTGATTCGAAAAACGGAAGCAGAAAGGGTAAAAGAAGTCATGGTAACCTGGGCCCAAAACATTGGCCACACAATAGACCTAGACGACTGGGAAAGAGTCTGGGAATGGAACCTAAAATTGACAAAGTCGACGGCCTATAAAGAAAATATATATAAATGTTCTACCGCTGGCATCTTCCACCGACAAGACTGGCGAAAATGTCTTCAAAAGTTTCGGCCATATGCTGGAAATGTAAAACGGTGCTGGGCACGTACTACCATATGTGGTGGACGTGTCCGGTAGCCAAAGCATATTGGAAGCAAATACTAGGATGGCTGAATGGAATCCTCTCAATTAAACTATGCCTTAAGCCGGAAACTTTCTTATTAGGAATAATAGATCAAAAAATTTGCAAATCTGACCAATACCTCCTAGTCCATATTCTGACAGCGTCAAGGATTGTTTACGCACAGTGCTGGAAGAGTGAAAATGCCCCCACCAACACTATGGTGATGAATAAAATTTTAGAACTAGCAGAAATGAACAGACTGACGATGCGAATTAATGACAAAGAAGACACAGACTTTTATACAGTCTGGGAGAAGCTATACAAATGGCTTGATGAGTCAGTGAAGACCTAGGCATAAAAAGAGATAGTTGACTAACTTAATACGATTAAACCAATAACTCAAATGAACAATATACAACAACTGAGAGATAAACGAAAGGAGAAATGTTCATCAGGGGCGAGAACCCACCGTCGAGCAATTTTGTTACGCTACAATGTTGGGAAAACTTTAAAAAGCTGATAGGAAATCCGCTATAATTACCTGCATGAAATTAGCGATCAAACTTCATTTTAGATGAGGCGAGAGGACTTATAATCCCTGCCTCTTCAAGCAAGGAAGGGAAAGAAAACCAGGTTGTCCTCAGCAGAGGGAAATATGCAAATGTAATAAAGGTTAGAAGGGAGGGAGGGAGGGCAGTAGGGAAGTCAGGATGGAGAAGAGAAAGGAGAGGAATAGGAAAGGCAGAAGAAGGGTGGAAGGATAAAGAGGAGGAAGAGAAAGAAGAAAGGAAAGAAGTGGGAAGAAAGAAGGAGAGAAAGAGGAAAAACTGGGGAAGGAGGGAGGGAGGGAAGAGAAGAGGGTAGTAAAGAGGGAAAGAGGGAGGGAAAGAAAGAGAGAAGGAGAGTTGAAAGGAAGGAGGGAAGGAGGGAGGAAAGGAGGGAGATTAAAAGGAAGGAGGAGGGAAAGAGGCAGGGAAGGAGGAAAGGCATGTGAGAGGAGGGGGGGACCGAGGGAGAGAAAGGACGGGGAAGGAAAGGAGGAGGAGAAAAGAAAGGAGGGAAGGCAGGGAGAAGGAAGTAAGGGGGGGAGGGAAGAAAAGGGAGGGAAAGATACCTAACCTTTGATGTTTATAATGATTTGATAGTATGGGAATATCTCGAAATGTAGTTGTATTGTTTGTTACAAGTTATGGATGTTGTATTTTCTTTTTACCAATAAAATCTTAAAAAAAAAAAAATATGTACTTCTGAACCCAATTAAGACTTCGAAATATACAAATAAACACACATGTTTATTTGATTATTTGATTGAAGCCTCAGTAGAGTCTCAAAAGTGCTTTTTCAAGAGACAACTGGACTTTCTGTTTTTCTTGAAGACATTTCACTTCTCATCCAAGAAGCTTCTTCACTTCTTCTTCAGCGAAACATCTTCCAAGAAAAACCAGAAAGTCCAGTTGCCTCTTGAAAAACCAGATGAAAAACCAGTCTGTTTTGCAAGGAAATTCTAACATTTGCAAAGAGTTTGAGTTTGAAATATACTTCAATATATATTTGAAATATATTTCAATATATATAGGATTATGACAGAAAGAGAGTTTTGAGCACTTAGTTTCCGAAAGTTTGGGATGAATGGTTTTATATTGTACCGTTTTTCACTTTCTAATTAGGTTTCAAATTACTTTTGTGACAGATTCTTCAGTTTTAATATATCTTGGGTGTCCCCAGAAAATATGGTTCTTTCCCTCCTGCAAATAGTTGCATGCATTAGAAATGAACCATACAGATGAGATTTTAAAATAAAATAACATAAAATAAACATTTTCCAATTTTCACATGGAATAAAAAAATGGCATTTTTTTTAATTATTCAATTCCTACTTTTGAAAATCTTTCATGTTAAAACACTGTTCTTCAAAATTCTTCAATTATCTACTCCCAACTTTGGCAGGAAGTAGATTACACATTCTCTGGTAACAACCACGAAGATCACAAAGATGAATGACTATATTGTTGCGGAATCTCAAATAGATTTTTAAAAATCTCCTTCATATCCATGAAGCTTCCTGATGGAATTTCGTGGAAGCAATATATAAAAAATTATTTCCTATTATCTTCTCCCAAGATGAGGATGGAGGGATAAATAATGTTTATTTTAGTCCAGGACCACAGATGTAAAAGCAAAGCTTAATGAACATAGTGGCAAACAACAGAATTCATTTTAGAAAATTATTAGCATTGAAAATACATAAGTTAGACTTGTGCATCAGCCTTTGTACCCTGTTTCCCCCCAAAATATGACCTCCCTGGATAATAAGCTGTTGTGGCCCAGCAGGAGCCGTTGGAGCTGCATACAGACTCCGATAGCGAGGGACCCTATGAATTGGCTTGGATGATGTGGAGGACCCTGGACAGGGTTCAGACTCTGAGCAGGGACCAGAGAGGCTGGTTGGCCACCAGGAGGTGCCTGAGGCATGGAGCAGCAGTGAAAGCCAAAGGGAGTTTGTCCCTGACGTCAGGCCCTGAAGCAGTGGGGAGGAGCTAAGGGAGTTAGTTCCAGACGCCAGGCAAAGGCGGGCAGATAAGCACCAACAGCAACTATGGAGATATAGAAGATAATTGGGGCCAGGTTTAGGCTCCTCCCAAGAGAGTATATAAGAAGAGACTTTGGGAGGAGACCTTTTGCAGGACACAACCGTTATATTAAAGCTGGAGAAGCTCTTGTGTGTATTTTTATCTGTGGAAGTCTGGGTTGCTGCCAAAGTCTTGTCTGTATGTTAATTACTGTGAATAATTGGCTAGCAGTAATCTTGTGTCAGCGTGACTCACCATACGGATGGGGGTCAGAACAATAAGCCCAATCAGGCTTTTGAGCACATGCGCTAAAATAAGCCCTCCCCTGAAAATAAACCCTCCCTGAAATATTGCAACACAGCAGCAGCCATGAAGTGACCATGCCCGCCACCTCCTGTGCCTCAAAAATAATACCTCCCAGAAAATAAGCCCAAGTGCTTATTTTAGGGGTCAAAAGAAAATAAGACCCTGTCTTATTTTCGGGGAAACACAGTAATACCTGCAATGCTACTTGTTTTCTAGGAAGCATGGCTCCAGAAGGAAATGTGGATAACTTATAAGGAATTGGGTATGTCTAGTTTAATGCAAAGAAGGACTAGGAGAGACTTGATAGCAGTGTTCCAATATCTCAGGGGCTTCCACAAAGAAGAGGGAGTCAAACTATTCCCCAAAGCACCTGGGGGAAGAAGAAGAAGCAATGGGCGGAAACTAATCAAGGAGAGAAGCAACTTAGAACTAAGAAGAAATTTCCTGACAGAACAATTAATCAGTGGAACGACTTGCTTCCAGAAGTCATGAATCTCAACACTGGAAGTTTTTTAAAAAAAGAAGAGATTGGCCAACCATTTGTCAGAAATGGTAGAGGGTTTCCTGCCTGAGTAGGGGGTTGGACTAGAAGACCCCCAGAGTCTCTTCCAACTCTGTTATTCTATTCAAGATCTGGATTGAATAAATAAAAGGATTTGAAATACCTCCATCTGAATCACATGAGCTGGGATTCATCTACCCAGATATAAGAGTTATTAGTGGATGATTTGATTTGTGATAAAATAAATAATACAATGTCATGTGTGCACTGACTAGTTAAAACAAGAAGCACAGGGGGGCGTAGCCCTTCTGAATTCGAGTCATCGACAATGGGTTTAAAAAAAAGAAGATCATTTTCCAAACTAGAAAATGCATAGTTGTACCTTGAAGAAAGTCTCTGGAAATGTAATAAAGTAGATTAAAGGTTCTAGAACATAGAATAATAGGGTTGAAAGGAACCTTGGGGGGTATGACAGAATCATAGAGTTGGAAGGAACCTTGGAGGTCTTCTAGTCAAACCCCTTGCTCAAGTAGGAGGCTCTATTTATAGTCAAACACCTAGGATTATCTTCTTAGTTCCTTAGTAAACTTCTTAATGAACTATTGGAGCATGGCAGAATCTTCATGCTTTGCTTTTTTTTGTCCATCATTTTTCTAGCATTTAAAGTATCTTTGTCAGTGGGGGGGGGGATTCAAACATATTTACTACCAGTTATGTGGGCATGGCTTGGTGGGTGGCAGGGGAAGGATACTGTAAAATCTCCATTCCCTCTCCACTCCAGGGGAAGGAAACTACAAAATCTCCATTCCCTCCCCACTCCAGGGGAAGAATACTGCAAAATCTCCATTCCCTCTCCACTCCAAGGGAAGGATATTGTAAAATCTCCATTCCCTCCCCACTCCAGGGGAAGGATGCTGCAAAATCTCCATTCCCTCCCCACTCCAGGGGAAGATACTGTAAAATCTCCATTCCCTCCCCACTCCAGGGGAAGGATACTGCAAAATCTCCATTCCTTCCCCACTCCAGGGGAAGGATACTGCAAAATCTCCATTCCCTCTCCACTCCAAGGGAAGGATATTGTAAAATCTCCATTCCCTCCCCACTCCAGGGAAGGATACTGCAAAATCTCCATTCCCTCCCCACTCCAGGGGAAGATACTGCAAAATCTCCATTCCCTCCCCACTCCAGGGGAAGGATATTGTAAAATCTCCATTGCCTCCCCACTCCAGGGGAAGGATACTGCAAAATCTCCATTCCCTCTCCACTCCAAGGGAAGGATATTGTAAAATCTCCATTCCCTCCCCACTCCAGGGGAAGGATACTGTAAAATCTCCATTGCCTCCCCACTCCAGGGGAAGAATACTGCAAAATCTCCATTCCCTCCCCAATCCAGGGGAAGGATACTGCAAAATCTCCACTCCAGGGGAAGGATACTGTAAAATCTCCATTTCCTCCTGATCAGTTGGGACTCAGGAGGCAGAAAATAGATGGGGGCAGGGGCAGCCAGAGGTGGTATTTACCGGTTCTCCGAACTACTCAAAATTTCCTCTACCGGTTCTCCAGAACTGATCAGAACCTGCTGAATACCCCCTCTGATCTGTGTATTAAGTAGAAGCAGTAGGAAATCAACCCCACAGTGAGTTTAAGGAATGAACTTAGAAATTTTCATTTTTTCAAAGCTGAGAAGGATCAGCACGCTGGAAAATAAAGTTGTGCCACTTCAGGAGCATGAAAACAAGTAGCTGTACTACATGAGTTCAAGTGGGGGGATATACACACACACATATGCGCACACCCTGTTCTCTGTAGTATCTGAGCACTCAGTTAATGTATTTTAATCCCTGCTCTGCAAGCGTGTTCAGTTCAGGTTTCCTCAAAAGCTAACAAAATGCCTTCCTTATTTGTGTGTCTGCAGATGCATCTAGAGATGCTTTCAGACAAAGCCCAGTGACCCCTCTGGGGCCATGTTTTTAGCTTGGACCTAAACATGGCAGAAACATGCCCTGGCATCACCTTTCTTTCCCCTGCTGTTAAAGAGAACAACATAAGAGAAACAGAACTGTTGCTCATCAGATAAGCACAAACCCTGTAAAAAAAAAAAAATCCGAAGCAGCAGGAAGGGTTTCTAAATCTTTTGATCTCATCTCCAAGGGAGAGGCAGAAGATTGCAAGCTCACAACAAGAGATGCTTCTAGGTGTGCTGTTAATTAACCTAAATTTAACCTGAATTATCTGCTTTCAAAGCCTTCAAGTGCCATCTCAAATGGAACTGTAACACACATCTGCATTGGTATAGGGAAATATTTGACAGTGCCTGCCTGGTGATTGATATTATGGACATAAGCTTCCGATAAATGGGAATCAGATTTTAATGTTGTTTACTATTTGCTGGAAAGGTTTTTTTTTTTTTATCATCCAGATTGCACGAAGGGCGTTCTAAGAAGATACGAGTTTCCATTATCTTTCGTTTTACTGGGCTACAATTTGATATTTGCATCCCATTAGTAGAACACATTGATTTCTCTCTCAACCTAATAATTACATTGCGGCACCCCAAATCTACTATTCTGGACTTCAACCAACTGGCTTTTTCTATTCTTCTTCTATGGTGCAATGGAAGATCTGCAAATATGCTGGTCTTGTTGTATTTGGGTCTTTTCCCGTGTAAGATTGAGATTGTCTTGGCAACGTTTCAGTGAGGTCTCACTCGCCATCTTCAGGCTGGGTTTTGAGCACAATTTGTGATTCAAATATATGAGTGGTGTGGTGGCCTAGAGGCAGAGCTTTTGCCTCACAATCAGGGGGCTGTGAGTTCGATCTTAGATAGAAGCAGATATTCTCTCTCTGGGCAAGATCGGAACATATCTGTTGAATATAACTCCACATAAGCAACAGGAAGGGCATCCAGCCAATAAACACTCAGCTCCATTCAGTTGCTTAGACTCTACCCTGAAAGGGATTATGTGGTTATTAAAAGATGATGATGATGATGTGATTTAAATTTATCCAAATGGATAGACGCAAGTACATAAAACTCAATGGTTAAAACTCCAAATAAGTCTATGGAGTATGATCAATGTGATTAAAATGAAAGTTACATTGAATTGATGCATGTTTTCGGAGGAATTCCAAAGGCAATTCCTATCAGACTTTTTACCAAAAAGGATTTGGCCTTGAAAATGAAAAAAAAAAAAAAAAAAGAGGTAGAAACTACCGTATTTTTGGAGTATAATATGCAACTTTCCCCCCACAAAAAAGTGTGTGTCAGTGTTGGTGCGTCTATACATTGAATACAACCATTTTTGGTTTCCCAAAGCCCTGCCCCCACATCCCATTTTTGTGAACAAAGGGCAAAAAATGGGCCATTTTTAGCAAAAAAATGAGGTGTTTTTGCCTTCTCCCCACCCAGAAGCAATCTTCAGCAGGCTTCAGCAGAGCTGGGGGAAGGCAAAAATGCCCCGTTTTTGTGAAAACTGGCCCATTTTCTGCCCATTTCTCGCAAAACCTGGGGTGTTTTTGCCTTCCACCAGCCCTGCTGAAACCTGCAGAATGCCCCTGGGGATCGGGGAGGACAGAAACTTTTTTTCTTACCTCTTCAAAATCTTGGTGCGTCTTATACACCTGTGTATCTTATAGTCCGGAAAATACAATAAGTATTAACATCGTTGATTTTCTTTGATATAAATTTGTTTGATATACTTCAGCTTGTCCAGAATGCAGCTGCGCGAGCGATCGTGGGTGCACCTCGGTTCACCCACATAACACCTATCCTCCGCGAGCTGCACTGGCTGCCTATTGGTCTTCGGATATGCTTCAAGGAGCTAGTCGTCACTTATAAAGCCCTTCATGGTATTGGACTGGGTACTTGAGAGACCGCCTGCTGCCAATTACCTCCAATAGACCGATTAGATCCCACAGATTAGGCCTCCTCCAAATTCCATCCACCAGCCAATGCCGATTCAATTCAATTTGGTATAATTCCAATCATCTCTTGATTTATTTATTTATTTTTAATTTGGAAAAGATGCTGCATTTCGCACGCATTTGCAAAGAGTTTCTCTGCTGAGATTAGCGTGAGAAAGTTTTACTTTCCTTCTAAACAGCAATGTCAGGTCATGAATTATTCAAGGCCATTCAGAGCACACAGTCCTAATCACTAGACTATCCTGGTAATTACTGAATCTGGGCTGATTGCTCATTAGGAATCTGGTTTCTTTTGTTTCCCCCTCCAGCCCCAACTTGGAACAAGGGGAGAAGAAGAATCACCAATGTGGGGATCCAACTTCATTACAAAGAGTAATGTTGTCTTTTCCAAACCCCATGATAAAGCTGGTCCAGCAGCAAATCGTGATATCAAAGCTAGACATGAAGAAGTTTCTTTTCTTTTTAAATAATTTTGTAACTAGTTTTCTATTAATTACATTCCTTAGTGCTTAATAAACATCGTGCTGTCTGGGTATTTAATTTGCTTAACATATAAAAGCCATTCTTACCTCCACCCCTTTTTCGTTTTTTTTTAATTAAAAAGTTTTTTTTATTAAACACACATTAAAACATTGGACACAGTGTAACCATCCTGGCAATGTCTTTGCCATACATACTAGAATATAAAGTTAAATATTATAAGCACCATGCTTGTTTAAAATTGGTCTATTCAGTATTTACAAATATAAGGATATCGTATTCCGTTTATTTTGGGTCTTTCCTATTTGTTCCAATCATCGATTAAATTTATCCCAGGTCTTTAAAAAATTCTGATTCATTTTGCTTCAATTCCCACATCAATTTATCCATTTCAGCACAAGTCAGAATTTTCCTAATTACTTCCTCTTCTTGTGGAATTTTCCCTTTTCCAATTTTGGGCAAAGGCCATTCTTGCTGCCCTAATAATATGTTTATTAAGTAGATTACCATCTGTTAGTTTATTGTTTATGATTCCCAAAAGAACTATTGAATTCTATTTCCTCGTCTGTTATCTCTATCAGCCACTTTTGAATTTTCCGCCAATATTCTTTGGTTTTTGGCATGACCACCACATATGGTAGCATGCCTGATTCATATTCACATTTCCAACAATTTGGCGCTAAATTTCTAAACATTTTGCCTATTCTCACGTCCACCCTTTTTTTCCAACCACTGGTAAAATAAATTCCAAGTTTTATAATATTCTGTATCTTCTTTCTGTTTGATTTTCAATGTAAGCCGGTCCATTTTGGCACAGTCTAATATCTTCTTAATTATCTCTTCATCTTGAGGTGTTTCTTCATCTTTCCAATATTGTGCGAAGATAATCCTCGCCGCTGTTAAAACACATAATACTAAGTACATACTTCTTTTTATCAAATTTCACGAAGAACGTTCAAAGCCAGATGTTATCCTAATTTCTAAGTAAATCATGATACAGCAAGAAGGTTAGAGGCTAAGAGGACACAGTAAGATGAAAAGAAGACAAAGATTTCCCACCTTCTGTTTTGAGCCTGGAGAAGGTATCCATACATGTTGTGGCCCAGCAGAGCCATTGGAGCTGCAATTAGACTCCGATAGCGAGGGACCCTATGAGTTGGCTCTGGAAGATGTGGAGGACCCTGGACAGGGTTCAGACTCCAAGCAGGAACCAGAGAGGCTGGTTGGCCACCAGGAGGTGCCTGAGGCATGGAGCAGCGGTGAAAGCCAAAGGGAGTTTGTCCCTGACGTCAGGCCCTGGAGGAGTGGGGAGGAGCTAAGGGAGTTAATCCCAGACACCAGGCAAAGGCGGGCAGATAAGTGTTGACAGCAACTACGCAGATACAGAAGATAATTGGGGCCAGGTGGTTGTGATTAGGCTCCTCCCAAGAGAGTATATAAGAAGAGACTTTGGGAGGAAACTGTTTGCAGGACACAACTAATACACTAAAGCTGGAGAAGCTCTGTGTATTTCTTATCTGTGGAAGTCTGGGTTGCTGCCCAAGTCTTGTTGGTGTGTTAATTTACTGTGAATAAATTGGCTAGCAGTAATCTTGTGTCGGCGTGACTCACCGTACGGAGGGCGGTCAGAATACATATCTAACAGGAGCCTAGTGGAAAAATACAAATCATAGAGAAGAAAGTGAATAGCTCACCAGGGCATCAGGTAGATGAAGTCAAGCACTTTGAAGTTCCATCAACTACAACTAAAGTTAAGATTGGCAACCCAGTGACAAGGGCCATGGTAACACAGTGGTTAGAATGCAGTATGGGAGGTTAATCTGCCCAGTGCCTTCAACTAGATCCTGATCAGCTGAAGGTTGACTCAGTATTCCATCCTTTTGAGGTCTTGTCAAATAAGTATCCAGATTGTTAAGGGCAATAGGCTGACTCTGTAACAGCAATAGACCATAGACTTATATCACACTTCATAGTGCTTTATAGCCCTCTCTAAGTGATTTGCAGAGTCTTTAAGAGATGTGGTGACACAGTGGTAAGAATGCAGTATTGCAGGCTAACTCTGCCCACTGGCAGGAGTTTGATCCTGACTAGCTCAATGTTGACTCAGTATTCCATCCTTCTGAGATCTTTTCAAATAAGTATCCAGTTTGTTGAGGGCAATAGGCTGACTCTGTAATAGCAATAGAATGTAGACTTATATACCACTTCTTTGTTCACAATGAAGAATTTCATAACGAACAACCTGGAACAATCATTAATATTTGTGATTATGTTTAGCAATAGCACGTAAACTTAATACTGTGTATATGCTGCTTCGTAGTGATTTACAGCATTCTCTAAGCAGTTATATAGTATCATCATATTGTCCCCAACAATCTGGATCCTCATTTTACTGACCTCGGAAGGATGGAATACTGAGTCAATCTTGAGCTGGTCGGGATCGAACTCCTGGCAGTGGGCAGAGTCAGCCTGCAATATTGCATTCTTACCACTGCACCACAACATCTCTTTAAGATTCTGTAAATCACTTAGAGCTGTAAGGCATTATGGGTAGAGGCGGTATTCAGCAGGTTTGACCAGTTCTGGAGAACCTATAGCTGCAAATTTTGAGTAGTTCGGAGAACTGGTAAATACTACCTCTGACTGACCCCATCCCCATCTATTCTCTGCCTCTTGAGTCCCAGCTGATCAGGAGGAAATGGGGATTTTGCAGTATTCTTCCTCTGCTCCGCCCACCAAGCCATGCCACACGCACCAAGCCACACTCACAGAATCGGTAGTAAAAAAAATTGAATCCCACCACTGACTATGGGACAGTATATAAGTCTAATTGCTATTTATAGGACTTTATTTATATATACTTGTTTATAGCTGTCTCATCCCCTTGGAAAACCTAACTGAAAGAAGCATGAGGATTACATCTAATTACAATATACAATACAATAGCAGAGTTGGAAGGGACCTTGGAGGTCTTCTAGTCCAACCCCCTGCCTAGGCAGGAAACCCTATACCGTTTCAGACAAATGGCTATCCAACATCTTCTTAAAGACTTCCAGTGTTGGGGCATTCACAACTTCTGGAGGCAATTTCTGTTCCACTGATTAATTGTTCTAACTGTCAGGAAATTTCTTCTCAGTTCTAAGTTGCTTCTCTCCTTGATTAGTTTCCACCCATTGCTTCTTGTTCTACCCTCAGATGCCTTGGAAAATAGTTTGACTATATGGTGTTATCACATCAGGCCAAAAAGGTTAATCCATGTCTTCCAAAAATTCCTGGACTGTAATGTAGAGTTTGCATTTTTCTGCCTTTAAAAACCAAAAACCTTAAAAACAACAACAAGAGAAATAGAAAGAGTGCTAACCAACCACCACCACCACCCAAAAAAAACCCCACCCTAACTCTCCTATTTTGACCTGCAGGAGTTAAATTCGCCATTGATTCAGTTTAGCTTCAGACATTTTTGTTTTTTCATTATTTTGAGCAGCATCCTCTGGGGCTCTAGTATAAATTGTAAATGACAGAGAGAAGCAGGAGGGGGGGGCAAGGGGGGGAGAGAACTAAACAAACACCAGACTGGTAAAGTAAACATTGGCATAGCGAAGTTTGAGGGGCGATTGTTGTTTGCACCACTTACTTTGGAAACTTAAAATTTCAAAACTTTTTTTTTTTCTCTCTCATGATAATACAGAAGATAAGGCAAGACAAGGCAAGTCAAAACCGAGAATAGCATCTCATGTTATCGAGGCTCACTAAATGCCAAGTGGCATGAATTTATAGTGCAATTTATCATATGATACAGATAAGAAACCCAGAATGGGCAAACTGACAGGTTTAACTGATGACACTAAGTAAAAATACAAGCGGTGCATTGTTTTTGGGTGTTGTTTTTTTAAAGCATTCTGGGATAAGGATATGCATGCCTTTCCTTTCTTTCTCCCCCTTTTCTTTATAAGGGATTACAGGAACAGAAGAAGTTAAAACAAATCTGCAGCTGCCAGAATGTATATCACTAGAAACAAGGAAAGTTTGTTCTTTTAGAAGTTCATTGCTACAAGTCTTATCTGTTTGCTTCCAGTGCTGGCTACCTATGTGCAAAAAAGCCATTGTTAAATGCCACGTCCTACTGTAGTATGACAGCAAAAGAGATCCAGGATGAAATACACAAATAAGATTTGGTTCTGGATGGCTAAGAGGCCATTAAGCAGACGTCTCCCTTCTCGCCCCACTGATGTGGTCAACGTATCCCATTCTCTTCCTCGCCTCCAGCTCGTTCCTTATGGGTGAACGATTTGCCCGGCAAGCAAATGAAACTGCAAAGGTTTGCAAGAAAACCTCAGCCATAGGCAACATAAATAGGTGAAAGGTTCGATCAACAACACAGAGATTTTGCTTTGTAGATGGAAGCAAAGGCATGACACAAATTAGTCCTAGTTGCATGATGGGCCCATCAGAGCAAAGGCAATGGGGGTGAGGGGGGAAGTCACACAACATTGCAGCGATGTTTCGAACTGAGCCGCTGGATTAATGAAGTAGCATCTTGCTTACATCAAACGTTCGTGCCACAATTAATGCCTTCATTTATAAGATGTCAAGGTGTGTTTTTGCTACTCAGGGCTAACTAATTAAGAGAAGTGCATTTGTGTCTCGTGCACAATCATCACAATGTGAGTGTGCGTGTGTTGCACAGGCTTTCCTAAGAAGGAGACGACGTTGTGCTTGTGGAGAAAAAAAAAAACAGGCGGCGTTCTGCAGTTGCTACAGAGTCACAACATATTGTTATGTACAACAATAGCAATAACAATAGCAGTTAGACTTATATACCCTTCATAGGGCTTTCAGCCCTCTCAAGCGGTTTACAGAGTCAGCATATCGCCCCCACAGTCTGGGTCCTCATTTCACCCACCTCGGAAGGATGGAAGGCTGAGTCAACCTTGAGCCGGTGAGATTAGAAGTAGCAATCTTTCTAGCAATGGCACTTAGACTTATATACCGCTTCATGGACTTTACGGCCCTCTCTAAGTGGTTTACAGCATCAGCATATTGCACCCAACAATCTTGGTCTTCATTTACTGGCTTCAGAAGGATGAGAGGCTGAGTCAACCTTCAGCTGGTCAGGATCGAACTCATGGCAGTGTGCAGAGTCAACTCAAGACTCAAGGCAAAAGGCAGAACTGAACATTTGAGGGGAAAATTAATTCCTTCCTTCCTTCCTTCCTTCCATCCATCCATCCATCACCCATACATCGATCCGTCGTCCGTCCAATTTTATTGATATTTCATTGTGGGGTTTTGTGGTTCATTTCTGCTAAAATTTCAGGAGCCAGAGCAACAACAGGATGTAATTTTCAATATTAAATGATGGGATATGGTGCTTTGAACGATTGTCTCTGTTCAACACGACTGCAGTTTGCTCTGGAAACACATTACGAGAACCCAAAGAATTACACAGCCTAAGAAAAATTTTGCCCATTTAAATTACTTGTTCTGGTGGCAAAACTGAGCT
The DNA here is from genome assembly GCF_009769535.1 of Thamnophis elegans. Lineage (NCBI taxonomy): Eukaryota > Metazoa > Chordata > Lepidosauria > Squamata > Natricidae > Thamnophis > Thamnophis elegans. The sequence continues at coordinate 63,242,645 of NC_045551.1, forward strand.
TTATTATGGAGATAGTTATTCCCTTGGTGCAGCATTAAGTTATTTAGTTCCTAGCAGAGGGACTTCATTTCTTATTATTTACAATTTTTGTATATAATCCCCATAACAATGTTCCCTGGATGTCTTACAATAAACCAGCATAGAAACAATTTAAATACGAAATAGAACATAAAACCTGTAGAATCAAAAGCAACATAAAGCATGACAACAGCCTCCACAGTGCATACAAATTATGCACACAGTTAAAAGCAAGACCCAGACAATGAATTATTAGAAGGTCTGGATTCAGAGAAAGGTTTTCATCTTGAAGAAAAACCCGTAAGTGGCCTCAATTGGCTTCAAGTGAACATTTCTACAAAGACTGTTTTATGCGCCAGCCCCCCCCCCAAAATACATAGTCCCTGAGGTGCTTCTTCACTCAGTTGCCACATCAGGTCACTGAAAAACATTTTCCATATACAATGTAGTCAACCCTCAAGAAATGTATTTACAAATCATATGAAAATCAATGTTTCTGCTTGAATTAGACCTGAAGATATTGGAGGACATCATAGTTTGATTATGATGATGTCAGATTTCTAGGTTCCACATAGGAACATAGACTTGGGACCAATTTATGTCAAATAACTTATGCAAAAACAGTGTACAGAATAGAATAGAATAGAGTAAGTAAAGTAAAGTAGAGTAGAGTAGAGTAGAGTAGAAGAGTAGGTGAGTAGAGTAGAATAGAATAGAATAGAATAGAACAGAACAAAGTGGAATGGAATGGAATAGAATGAATAGAATAGAACAAAGTGGAATGGAATAGAATGGAATGGAATAGAATAGAATAGAATAGAATAGAATAGAATAGATTCTTTATTGGCCAAGTGTGATTGGACACACAAGGAATTTGTCTTGGTGCATAAAACTCTCAGTGTACATTCTGCCGCATACCTCCCAACGGCCGATAGATCGACAGGGTGGGTTCTCCAGGTGCCATCAGCCACACAATGTCGGCTGGCGGCTCCCCGGGGGAGGGCTCTCTGTAGCCGCTCCGACCCTATGGAATGAACTACCCCCAGAGATCCGGACCCTCCCACTCTCATGGCCTCTGAAAGGCTATTAAATCTGGCTATTCCGGCCTCGGGGCTGTTGACTCTTGACCGAGGTTCAGCCCCGATTAGACTGGGTGCATGATGTGCTTTCTTTTAATCTGTTTTCCTTCCGTTGTTTTTAACTCTTCACTTTTTAAAATTTATTTTCTGTAAGCCGCCCGGAGTCCTTCGGATTGGGCGGCTATAAATTATTAATCAAATCAAATTAAATCAAATCAAAAAGTACATTCATAAGAATCATAAGGTACAACATTTATGTGATAGTCATAGGATACTAATAAGCAATCAAATATTCTAGGAAACTAAATAAAAAAATTAAATTGTAAAGATACAAGCAACATGGTTATAATCATAAACGGGAGGAGATAGGCACTAGGAAGGATGAGAAGAAGAATAGTAATACAATTTAGAAAATAGTTGAATGTTGTGGGGATTAGTTGTTTAGCAGAATAATGGCATTGGGGGAGGGACTGTCCTTGTGCTTATTGTCTGGTGTGCAAAGCCCTATAGCATCATTTTAAGAGTACTATTTTTGTAGGCACTGGATGTTTCTTTTGCATCAAAGTACTGCTAAACTCTGTCATTTTCCTCCCTTCTCCAATAGACAGATGCAATCATTCCTATTAGAATCAGCAAAAAGACCCAGCATCTTGATCAAAAGGGAGTGGGTGGATTTAATTTTGATAGGCTAATTCTGCCTGCTTCTTCTTTTGCAGATCTTTTCTAAGTCTCACTTGAGAACCACGGTTGCAATTCTATCAGTGGCAACAATGTTGATCTCGAGAAATCTCCGGTTAGTTTCAAATGCTTAAAGCACAGATCTCTCCTTTGAGTCAGGTTTGATTTCTGGCAACTTCAGGGCATGTCAAGAACATTGGTGCCGTCACTTTGGTAGTTTATCCAATTGTTCTGGGGTTTTGTAGTGGTCTCCCAAGCAAGCACCCATCGGTTTATCAATTGGGCTGTTTTTTAAGGTCAATCACAGTTGGCAAAGTGTTACCTTAGGTTGGACTTCGGCCAAAATAAATAGGTTGATATTTCATATATGCTGCACTTTCCTGATCAATGCATTGCATTACTTTTCTTTGAGAAAATTATAGCATATGAATGTGTTGGGAGAAAGTCCATCTGGGTTCAGGAAAGAAAGAAAGAGAGAAAGCGAGAGACACACAGAGGAGAGAGAGACCACACACAGACAGGGAGAGAGAAAGAGGAGGAGAGAGACAGACAGACAGAAAGAGACATAGAGAGAGAGAGAGACAGACAGAGGGAGAGAGAGCACAGAGAGAGAGACAGAGAAAGACACACACAGAGAGAGACAGAGACATAGAGAGAGACAGAGACAGAGACAGAGAGGAGACAGAGACTAGAGAGAGAGAGAGAGAGACATAGAGAGAGGAGAGAGGAGAGAGAACGAGAGAGAGGAGAGATAGAGGAGAGGGGAGGGAGAGAAGAGAGAGAGAGAGGACACAGAGAGAGAGAGAGAGAGAGCGAGGAGAGGCAGAGAGAGGACACACACAGATTATATATATATATATATATATAATATATAATATATATATATATATATATATATATAGAGAGAGAGAGAGAGAGAGGAGAGAGAGCGAAGAAGAGGAGAGAGAGAGAAGACAGAGAGAGAGAGAGAGAAGAGAGAGAGACAGAGAGAGAGACACGAGAGACAGAGAGACAGAGAGACAGAGAGAGACAGACAGACACTGGAAAATGGTGGTGACTTGGAAAGATGGCTTAAGGGGGACAGGACCACATGGCTTGAGGTTCTGGAAAAAAGAGCACATGTGTGGAGAGGGAGACAGTTATACCTTCTCTTGGGCCCCGCCTTGGAGCTTCCTGTTCCTTGTAAGAGATGTACTGATTGGTTGTCAGACTCCCATGGGGTCATGCAGAGGTAACTTTGTAGGTTGTTGAGTTGATTGAGTCTTGCTGGGTAATGATGTAATGAAGGAGCTTTGGGCAATTCCTATTAGGGCTCAATGGCTTTGTCCTGATTCGGTTCTTGAGTGAGGGCTGATCCTATCATGTACTGAGGGCCACGCGTTTTATTTTGCAGATAAGCTGGCCCAGCCTCTGTCTTGTAGATAGATTGGTACCAAAACATCTACTGGGGTGGGGCAGGGAGCTGAGACTCTGAGTTTATGTCTTTAGAAACATGTTTCTCCTTTAGGGAAAATATAATATTCTGCCTTTTTAATATTTTCTAGAATATTTCATTTTTCTGGGAGAGGAGTGGATGCTAACTTCCTATACATTTTGTTTTATTTGTGCATGCATGAATGTGTGCATATGTGCACAAATGTAACTTCACAAAGCATGTATATGTCTGTCTGTGTATATATGTTTCACTAGATTGCAATATATTATTCTTAATATCTCTCATCTATAATAAACTGACTGATTTATATTCTATATTAGTGTTCAAAATAATGTAGGTTTTTGTCATTTATCTCCATCTTTGGTTAGATAGCAATTTACACTACTTAGGAATTATTCTATATGTGAACTAGCTTATAATGGAACATTCACCTCTATATTGTTTTTCCCCTTCCCCTGACAAATAATATCCTGAACTGACGCTTTCTAATTTGTATTTTAAAAATAGGCTTATGAATTTTCTCCAATCAAAACGATAAGCAATCGATACTCAATTTGACATGGGGAAAAATTGGCTTATATTGCACAGACAGATTTCATTAAAAGGCTAAATATCACATTGTTTATATTTAAACTCTGGGTTAGCTTTGCTACATTTCTCTCCATGGCACTTTCTTCACTTTCCCAGATACCCATATACTTGTCTTTATTGCATTTAAATGAACAATCAAGCAATAGTTTCCTCATTACCGACTGTTCCAGCTGCCCAGGTAATATTTACAAATGTTCTAGTATTTCAAAGTCAGTATTTCAAGCTTTGATCAAGTTACTGGAGAAACCTGTCAGCTACCCACCTTCTCAATATTTGTTGTTATATTTATTTATTTATTTGTTTGTATGCCGCCCACTCCCGGAGGATCCGGGTGGCTCACAAAGACAAGGGAAAGGGGGGAACGAGACAAAGACAACATATTAAAACAAAACCAACATTACAATTTCCATGGAGGTAAATGCTTCTCAGCTCCCCCAGCCTGCTGGAACAGCCAGGACTTGGTGGCTTTGCGGCAGGCCAGGAGGGTAGTAAGGATCCGGATCTCAACAGGGAGCTCGTTCCAGAGGGCCAGAGCTGCAACAGAGAAGGCTCTCCCCGGGGAGTCGCCAACCGACATTGGCTGGCAGATGGAACCGGGGAGACCCAACCTGTGCGAACTAATTGGTCTGAGAGAGGTAATCGGCAGGAGGCGGTCTCTCAGGTACCCAGGTCCAATGCCATGTAGGGCTTTATAGGTAGCGACCAGCACCTTGAAGCAGATTCGGAGACTAATAGGTAGCCAGTGCAGCTCGCGGAGGATAGGTGTAACGTGGGTGTACCTTGGTGCACCCACAATCGCTCGTGTGGCTGCATTCTGGACTAATTAGAGTCTTCGAACACTCTTCAAGGGCAGCCCATGTAGAGCGCATTACAATAATCCAGTCTTGGGTCACAAGGGCGTGAGTGAGTGTCTGAAGGGCCTCCCGATCCAGGTAGGGTCGCAATTGGTGCACCAGGCGAACCTGGGCAAAGGTCCCCCTGGTCACAGCTGACAGATGGTGTTTAGAGTCAGCTGTGGGTCCAGGAGGACTCCCAAACTGCACTATAAAATAGACGGTGAGATATATGCTGCATCCTATCATCTGCTGGAGATTTGTGTCCAAAGTTTTAATGAATTGCAGCAGAATGAAACAATGGTAAATTTGAGACAACCCCACAAACATTGAAGGAACATCTGTTGCAAATATATCTACTGCAGGAAGTGCTTCTTGCAAACTAGTAATAAGAGATAAAAATGATCAGGTTATGCTAATTCTGAGCTGGGAAGTCAGTGTGAAGTACAGCATAGCATAAAATTGTGCTTCAATCACCTGTTGTGAGAATTGAGCATCCAACTCAATACGGAGCCTTCTTCTTAGAACTTTCAGTAAATAACAATAACCCAACAATGATCAGTGTCATTCCAATAATTACCACAATTCATCACGAGGAAGGAGAAATGAGCGTCAAATATCTATCATAAAATGAAGTTCGTGTTTAAAGGGACAATATTATTGTCCAGCTGCTCTTTCTTAAGATATGCTATGCATATATTATTCAAAAACCGCCATCCTGGGCCCAATGTTTGGGAAGCCAGGCTCTGTCTGTCGCAAGCCAGGACAAAGGGTGGGTGATGGAGGAGTAACATCCTTAAAAAAAACTTGGTGCAGCTGGCCCAGCTGGTAGCACCTCATAAGGGCCCCTTTCCAAGGTTACAGGAGAAGACTGTCAACGGTTTTGAAGGTGGAAGAGGGGTCTATGCCCCAACGGCAGATAAAGCGACAGAGCCATCTTCTAGGAGAAGGGAAACTCTGATTACAAACCTCCACTGCCTTGTGGCTCTATCCACTACTGGAAAAGGCTTCAGGAATCAACCTCGAAGCAAAATCTGGAGCTGGAGTCCCGGAAGCAGTTCGTGACTATTTACAACCATATTCTGCTAACTCCTGCGATGCAGCTGGAACCAATTGTATCGGCTCTGCCGTTCCATTGGATTATTTCCGCGATGTGGAGAGGAGGGATCTGCTGCTTGGGTAACAATCTATCCTCCATATTAATCTACCCAGGCTTCATGCTCTGGAGAGAACGTGATGCTGTTCTCACATCAGATCCTGTTTTAGAACCTCTTTCCAGAGCACGATACCATAGTCTTTGAGATTGAAGGATGCCAATGCCATATTATGCAATGTATCTAACCCGTTATGATAACCTCAAAAAACAAGAGATTGACTTGTACGATGAGGCCTGGTGGCGCAGTGGTTAAATGCAGCACTGCAGGCTACTGCTAGATCAGCAGGTCAGCGGTTCAAATCTCACCGGCTCAGGGTTGACTCAGCCTTCCATCCTTCCGAGGTGGGTAAAATGAGGACCCAGATTGTGGGGGCAATATGCTGACTCTCTGTAAACCACTTAGAGAGGCCTGAAAGGCCTATGAAGCGGTATATAAGTCTACTGCTATTGCTATTGCTATTGCTACTTGTATAGTAAAAATAACAAAGATGATCCTAAAATGACTAATCCTCCCCCCTAAATTCTACTCCATTTTGTTTCAATTGATGTCAATACTTCTAAGCAACTTGCATTATCTCCACATTGGCTAAGAATTGAATGGAAAGTAATGCCTTTGATGTTATAATTCGCCCACAGGTGTCAGGGCTGATGTACACAAACTCTAGCATTCTTGTTTCATTTTAGTTGTCAGGAAGCTGCTGTGAGAAGCGGTTGTACATTATTCTTAATAAAATGGTAGCTAAGGGTGAGTTTTCATCAGTATGCTTCAAGGAACGTACTGTAGCTGAACTTTTGACAGCCTAAGAAGCTGTCCAATTGAAACATACCACCAAATGCAAGTTGTTTATACCAATGAGTGCGTTGACATGAGTCCTGTGCATCACTGAGTCAAAAAAATATATAAATACAATGTCCCAGGCAGAGCTGATTTGTGAAAACAAGAGCAAAGTGGGTGACTTGTGACAGCGACTGGCAAGTTTCTAGGAGAAAGTTTGATGAACTCATTAAGGACAATCAGCAGATCACTCAAACAGAAATTGCTACCAAGCAGTGGCGTTTCACAGGGATATGCGGGTTATGTTCTACCATGTCAAAGGATTGTGTAAGTTGGGTTCCTTGCATGCTGATGCCAGAGCTGAAAGCTTCAAGAGTTGAAAATTGCTAGCAATTGTTGTCGGGCTACAACAATGCAGGTGAGGAATTTGTTCACAGGATCATGACAGCTGACAAAACACAGGCTCAAAAGCTTCAACACTAAACGTCTATATGTCTCTAGATTCCATCATTCTGTTGAAGGCTGTGACCTTGTGCACTTGGTTGTAAAATCACGTTTTCTCCCTGCTTTGGCCAAATGTGATGTCCTAGGTTCAAAGCCAATCTCAACCATGGAAACATGTAAATTCTCCACCATGGAAACTGTCTCTGGATCAGTCCTTCTTTGTCGGCCCTACCTAACTTATAAATAGAGCCGAGGTGGCGCAGTGGTTAAATGCAGCACTGCAGGCTACTGCTAGATCAGCAGTTCAGCGGTTCAAATCTCACCGGCTCAGGGTTGACTCAGCCTTCCATCCTTCCGAGGTGGGTAAAATGAGGACCCGGATTGTTGGGGGCAATATGCTGACTCTCTGTAAACCGCTTAGAGAGGGCTGAAAGCCCTATGAAGCGGTATATAAGTCTACTGCTATTGCTATCAAATATTTATTTGTGAGTATTAAAAGAAGAGAGACGCTCATACGAGGCAATTTTAGATCTTGGAGAAAGGGTGCAACCTAAATCCATCTATAACAAGGAGACAAGCTATTCACCTGCCTTTTAACCTTTGGACTCCAAGACATTTGAAACTTTGCAGATTCTATTAGTCAAATTAAAACATTGCCTCTGGGTTTTTTCCCCCCTCTCAAATCCAGCACAAATACTATTTACACTGTACAGAATAGTTACTATTATTATGCAACCTTCAGATGCATAAAAAAGCATTTAAAGGAATGTATCTTTTTTTGCATATAGGTTTTTATTTTTATTTATTTTCCAGTAATAAACATACATAATTTGTGGACTGCATTGACTGGGTCAAATCTTTTTGGGACAGCATTAACATAATAATACAAATAGTATGTACATTTCTTATTTCCAACTTTGAAAATATTTATCTCTTTAATTTCTCTGTAAAAATAGGATAAGTTAAGTATATTGATATAGTGGAAATACACCGGGGAGGAGGAGTGGAATAGAAGAAAGATGGGTAGAGAGGGCGGGAGAGAGGAGGGGAGGGCGGGTGAGAAGGAAGGGAGGGAGTGGATCGGGAGAGAGGAGTGGTAGAGGGAGAGGGGAAGTAGGGTAGAGGGAGATGATGGAGGGAAGATAGAAAGTTGGAGGGGGGTGGAAAAAGAGGTGTACAGATAGTGGAAGAGGTATATTGGGTTTCTATTTTTGGGGGTATTGTTGACAAGAGGAATTGCTGCGATTATTGTTTAATGTTGTATGGTTCCGGCTATGCACAGTATATAGTGAGTGTATGAAAATGAAAAAATGGAAAATAAAAACCTTTTACATAAAAAAAAGAAAATATTTATCTCATTTCATTTTTCTTTTATTTCCCCATTTTTCATTTAAATATAAATAACATTTCTTTGCACCCTATATGTTATCCCTTCCTAGGTATTCTCCTTCCATATTATGAAAATCACTCATTATTCCACCATAGCTTCAAAGTTCCAAATGTGTCGGATTACTTATAACACCAATTATTAACAAAATTCAATCCATCGTGGGGGTACAATATTTTAACACACTATTAATGTTAATAATACAATTACATTACCTAATCTTAGATTACCATCTACTAATCTGCACTTATTGGGATTATGGTATTTTCCCATTTATTAATATATTTTTATCCATCATCTCTTAATCTTTCCAGAATTCCATCATAATTTTTGAATTTTTTGGTCAATCTTTTATCACTCTCTCTCTCCAAAGCTCTTATATTTTTTTTTTTTACATTTTTTGTATCTACTAATATTTTCCTTCTGGGTGTTTTTAATATCTTTTTGATGTGTTATTTGAACTCCAAGACTTCTAAAGGAATGTATTCTCATGGTCACATTCCTTGATTTAGTACCAACAAATCAAAAAAGCTACTGTTTGCCTGGGATTAATGGGGGAAAATGTGGGGGGGAATTGTGGAGAGTTACTAAAACAACAGAATTAAAAGGAGAAAAAAGATTGGAAAGAAAAAATATAGAAATGTCAACATCAAGAAAAGCTAGGTAAATGGGTGGAGAGAGGAAATATAAGAGAAGTGAAGTTCCTGACAGACTAAGGAAAATGGTTGGAAGGAGGAAGAAAGAAAAGGATTTACTAGTAGAATAGAATGAAATTTGGTAAATGTAGCCAACAGCATATATTCAATATGATGTGAGGGAACTAGATTAATATTATTACTTGTGGATAACTAATTAAATGAAATGTTTATTACATAAAATTAAATTTGAGGATATATGTTATTAATTGTGAAACAGAATAATAGATGGAAATGATACGTTAAATTGGATTAATTTGGAGAGGCAAATAATAATTAAGAAGGAATTAAAATTAAGGGGGAAAAGATGGGACGGAAATAATATGGCTGAAATGTAAAATGAAAATATGATGTAAAATGAACTATGTAAAAGGGGAAAACGTGGACAACACTTTGTTTATAAAAGAAGTTTAAAAAAAGAAAAAAATGTTTTTTAAAAAGCTACTGTTTGCCAATATGTTATATTGTCATAATTTGAACTTGAATGGCTGCTAAGTCCTTCCCCTGAGTCTGTTTCAAACTGGGTCAAAATGTCAAGCTATTTGTGCCTGGTAGATGATATTTCTACAAGAGAATCAGTTTGAAGAAAGGTAATCTTCAAGGTTCATCATTCCTCAATATGGTTCTGGGCATAAATAGCTTGACACTTGGGGACGATTTAGGGGGAATAAGGCGGTAATTGTTCTGCTTGATTAAACAGGAAATGTCCAAATCATTTATTCAGGATTGGTGGTAGGGTTTTTTTGGAATCCGAGGTCAACATTTCCAGAGGGCGACTCAAACGGAAGGCTGCTGGAAACGAGAACCAGGAGCCAATTCTAATAAGAAAGATGGTCTGAGCTAATGAAAAGTACAGAATCCTTTCCTAAAACAATTTTCTTGCCTTTATACCATTTCTAATAAGAAGAGAAACCTTGGTGGGCAAAATATATATAAAAAAAAATTAAGGAGAGCAAATGTGGGAGAGAGAGACTATTAGAAAGTCAAGGAAAAGTCTGAAATATGCCTCTTTATTTTTATAAGGAGCTCAGTCCCTGTTATTTCTTTCATGATAGGAAACTTCCTTGTAAAAGTCCTAGAGGTGTCATATCTAATGTGGCCTGAGGTTAGCTTTAATGTATCACCCAGCCTACACAAAAGGACATCAAATACAACCTTTGAATTATCTCTCCAAAGGAGACATGTGATCACTTTTCATTGCTATATTGATTATGATGATGGCGGTGATAATGGTGGTATCAATGTTAACTTCCTTTGGTCCAGAAATAAGCAGTAACTTCCAACATTGGCTGATATAACAGAAGCTAAATAGGGTGAAATCTACCTGGATATGAAATCATTAGGTAATCATAACCATCAGCTTAAGATATTGAGACTCTAGAAAGAATGCAGAGAAGAGGAACAATGATGATTAGGGACTGGAGACTAAAACATATAAAGAACAGTTGCTGGGACTGGGTGTGTCTAGATTAATGAAAAGAAGGACTAGGGTACTTATGATAGTAGTGTTCCAATATCCTAGGGGCAGCCACAAAGAAGAGGGAGTCAAGGTATTCTCCAAAGCACCCGAGGGTAGAACAAGAAGCAATGGGTGGAAACTGATCAAGGAGAGAAGCAACTTAGAAGTGAGGAGAAATTTCCTGACAGTTAGATCAATTAATCAGTGGAATAGAAGTTGCCTCCAGAAGTTGTGAATGCCTCAACACTGGAAGTCTTTAAGAAGATGTTGGATAGCCATTTGTCTGAAACCGCGTGAGCAATAATGGGTGTACTGAGGTACACCCATGTTACACCTATCCTCCGCGAGCTGCACTGGCTTCCTATCGGTCTCCGGACTCGCTTCAAGGTGCTAGTCGTTACTTTTAAAGCCCTACATGGTATCGGACCTGGCTACCTGAGAGACCGCCTCATGCCATTTACCTCCCAACGACCAATAAGATCACACAGGTTGGGCCTCCTCCGGGTGCCGTCGACCGGACAATGGCGGCTCCCCGAGGGAGGGCCTTCTCTGTAGCTGCACCGGCTTTGTGGAATGAGCTTCCTGCTGAGATCTGGACCCTCACCACCTTCCCGGCCTTCTGTAAAGTGACTAAGACCTGATTGTTCTGGCAGGCCTGGGGCTGTTGAGTATTCCAGCCCCATTTGATGAAATGGATGCTGTGTTGATTTTAATTTTGTAATTTTAAATGTTTAGATGTTTTTATTTGCTGTTTTTATTTGCTGTGAGCCACCCAGAATCCCTAGGGAGTGGGCGCCATACAAATACCATTAAAGTTTGAAAGTTTGAAGTTTGAAATGGTATAAGATTTCCTGCCTGGGCAGAGGGTGCTAGAAGTCCTATGTCATAATAGAGAGGGAAACAAAGCAGAAGAAAAAGCTACAACTCACTGAGGTTACATGGGCATTTAGCACTTCATTAATTCCATATTTCTATACCAGAATATTGTGGCTTCTAAAATTACCCAACACACAAACTTGTTCATTCCTTCATAAGAATGTTTAATTCCTTTCAGCAGAGGTTCCTACCAGATTCTGTAACTATGTTTTAATGGGATTAAATCCAATTTAATAGAATGGGGCTTAGATTCCAATAATCATAATGATAATCAAATATTTTAGCTTTGTTGATGAGATTAGGAAGTCTATAGACTCACAGCTAATGGGATTACTCAGTATTATTTAGTGTATTAAAAAAAATCTTTTGAGACACAGAAAGACATTGTGATAAGATAGCTTTTTTTTTAAAGGCAATTGCTGTTACCCACTAATTAATATATTTAGAGTAACAAGCCTCAGGATAGACTCAAGATCATGTGAAGTGTTAAATGCCACTTTAAAGGCCTTGGTAAGGCCACACTTGGAATACTGCATTCAGTTTTGGTCGCCACGATGTAAAAAGGATGTTGAGACTCTAAAAAGAATGCAGAGAAGAGCAACAAAGAAGATTAGGGGACTGGAGGCTGAAATGTATGAAAATGGTTGCAGGAACTGGATATGTCTAGTCTGATGAAAAGAAGGACTAGGGGTGACATGATAACAGTGCTGCAATATCTCAGGGGCCACCACAAAGAAGAGGGAGTCAAGTTATTCTCCAAAGCACCTGAGGGTAGGACAAGAAACAATGGGTGGAAACTAATCCAGGAGAGAAGCAATTTAGAACTGAGAAGAAATTTCCTTACAGTTAGAACAATTAATCAGTGGAACCACTTGCCTCCAGAAGTTGTGAATGCTTCAACACTGGAAGTTTTTAAGAAGATGCTGGCTAACCATTTGTCTGAAGTGGTGTAGGGTTTTCTGCCTAGACAGGAGGGTTGGAATAGAAGACTTCCAAGGTCCCTTCCAACTGTGTTATTCTGTTCTGTTCTATTCTATTCTATTTATCAAAACAGAAGCATAATTCATAGTTCAGAATGTTCTCCATTCTAGATTATTTTTCACCAAGACAATAGAGAGCATTTCTGTTTTGTTTTTTAGCCTATGGTTCTTGGAGTCAATTACAACTCTAAAACCTGATCTCCTTCGTATCTTTAGTCAACACACACTGTACTGAATCTAAAATGAAAAGCAATTCAGCTGTGGGCTATTGCAACCCAATTTTAGATGTACCTTTGGCTGTTAATATAACCAAGCAACTGAATTTCTTTCTTTCCTTCATGCATTACTACACCACCAAACAGAAGTAATAAATAACTGAAGATGATGACATCTTCACCTCTCTTATTGCAGATCCCTCAACTACGTTTATATGCTTTAAAGTTCTCCCTGAATCCATATACAATTATGTACAGTATGCCTAAAAATTCCTACATTTCCAGCTTTCTCTTACAAGTGTAGAATTTTGCCATGAAGCATAAGAATAAAAGAAAAGACAAGCCTTTGAAAATGTTGCTAAATTATTAAAGATTATAGCAGCACAATATGATCTTTTGAATCCATAAAGTTATCTTGAATCACTTGCATTTTGTAGGAACTGGTGCTATCAATTTACTAATATACTTACAAGAAAAATAAGCATTTATGGTTGATTACAGTTGCTTTATCTGTTTTGTCAATACTCTATTGCATACTTTCAAACAACTATGCTCCATTTTATTTACTTCACCTAATATGTGCAATGTTATTGCTAAATGCTACTTCATCATAATGTCCTAACTCATTTCTACCCACCAGCTAACAGCAAAAAGATTAACAAAAAAGGAATGGAAGACAAACCTAAGGAATAAATTTTAATTGTCTAATTTTCTTCTATAATACATGATGCATTTAAGTAATACATACATACAACATACATACATACATACATACATACATACATACATACATGCATACATACACATATACATATATGTGTGTATGTGTATATATAAGATTTTTCTAATAGATACCTTTCACCCTGGCTTCGCTGATAACGGATAAGAGCCTGTGGCCTAATGGCTAAGATGTCTGCCTAGTATGTAATATAGCCCAGGTTCAAATCCCAGTAAGGGTATGGCTAGCTGATGAGAGCTAAATAGCTTGAAATAGATCTATACTAGTCTCCTTTTATTTATTTATCAGCACAAATACAACATATATATATACACATACATACATACATACATACATACATACATACATACACACACACACACACACATACACATATACATATATATACGTATACAATATATATATACACATATACATATATACACATACATACATATATGTGTATAATACATACATACACACGCATACAAAAACAAACAAACACGTAAAATACACACACACAAAACTTAGACGTACACCACATTTACACAATACAATACAAACAGGAGCTTCCTGTTCTTTCTAATAGCAATTATCAATCGATACCGCTCACCTTATATTATTTTCCCTTCTATTGAATTTCATTTGGATTTCACCATTCTTAACCCTCTTATTTTACTCATATTTTTTGAGTTTTGTTATATTCCTTCATTGATTCTTGTTTCTTTCCTCCATCCACCTGTACCATTTATCCCATATCTGGTAGAATTCTGATTCTTCTTTTCCCTGGATTTCTTTAGTTAGTTTGTCCATTGTTCGTTGTATAGTATCATTACAGTGTCAAGTATTATTTACTGTGACCTCTTAATACAAACTGTGTGTGTGTGTGTGAGAGAGAGAGAGAGAGAGATAGAGGGTTGGGGGAGCAGAAAGAGAAGGAGAAAGAAAGTGGAAGAAGAGGAGGAGGAGAAAGAGGAGGAGGAAAAGAAGAAAGGAGGAGAAGGAGGAGACATTGATGTGAATTTTCAGGTCCACTTTTGGGGTAAAGACTGTGTGAATGTTATTTTTACTGTATTTTTTTTCTTGGGTCAGAAAAAATATGTGTGGATTTTTCTTCTCCCACCCCCCTGCAAAAGGGAAAGGAGGCGCAATTTTGCTAATTGTACTATGCCTGTTCTCCATGCCTTGGTTCTCCATGCTACAATGCAGAGGTGGGTTTCTGCTGGTTCGCCCCAGATCAGGTGAACTGGTAGGAGTGGTGGCGGGAGGCTCTGCCCCGCTACCCAGATGCTTCTGTGCAAGCAGAAGCTTCGCACGAGCGCATGTGCACAATTTTCTGGACCTAACCAGAAAATAAGACCTAATGCAGGAGCATCCAACCGGCCACCTGTGGGCCAGATGTGTCACACTCAGGCCACACCCACCCCAGCTCCGCAAAGGGGAAAAAATGCCATGAAACCTCGGGTGACGGCAATATGACACCGCGTGGCAATAGGGACACTCGTTCCCTAATGCATCTTTTGGAGCAAATAGAAAGACCCTTATTTTCAGGGAAACCTGGTAGGAGCTGGGACTTGTAGTCCCATACTAATTGGGGAAACCCAGGTTCTGTATTCAACTAAGTAGAGCTTGAAAAACTAGGTTACGCCCTTGCTATTTCTTAACCTTTTAATAAAAAAAATATCTCTCAATTCTTTCCTCTCCATCAAGCTTTCCTAAGTAAAGGCATTTTTTTTCTCCATTGGTGAACTTTGGTGTTAAGATTCCAGTTTATATATAAAAACGCCTCGGTGAAAAATATTGATGCTTTCTCTATAGCGTTTGAAGCTCATTCCCAGTTTTGGAGCATTTATTTCCAAAAGAATGATTCCTCCTCTGTCTGGGTCAATAGAAAGTATTCTGGTTCAACTATCCATGTTGTCATTTAGCTGTTCAAAGTCATCAGCATGTACTGTGCTCTTCTTATGGCAAGGGAAATTAAAGAGAAAAAAGGTAGAACAATGTACTTTTTGTCATGCTCCAAGTAATGCACCCATAACAAATCGAACTCTGAGGCATTGCTTTCTTAAAAAAACAATATTTAGATACATCATCTAGGCGTACTGGTGAAAAGCCAGCACTAAAGTTCTCGGAAATTTCACCCCAATATAAGTTTCAGTTTTCTCAAGTTTCTAAAACAATCGGTCAAGTTATCCAACAAAGATGAGAGCTGGTTGCTGCTCCTCTTCCAGCCAGTGGCCCATTGGATGTGCATGAATCATTGGCCAGTTATGCTATTCTCCAAAGCCCTGAAGGCAGGACAAGTAGCAATGCATGGAAACTAATCAAGGAGAGAAGCATTTAGAATTGAGGAGAAATTTCCTGACAGTTAGAACAATGAATCAGTGGAACAACTTGCCTCCAGAAGTTGTGAATGCTCCAACACTGGAAGTTTTAAAGAAGAGGCTGGATAACCATTTGTCTGAAGTGGTGTAGGGTTTCCTGGCTAAGCAGGGGATTGGACTAGAACAGTGTTTCTCAACTTTGGCAACTTGAAGATGTCCGGACTTCAAGTCCCAGAATTCCCCAGCCAGCATTCACTGGCTGGGGAATTCTGGGAGTTGAAGTCCAGACATCTTCAAGTTGCTAAGGTTGAGAAACACTGGACTAGAAGATCTCCAAGATCCCTTCCAACTCTGTTATTCTATTCTAAGATAACCCATAGATGTTTCTTTAGATACTCAGTTAAACCATAGGGAAAATTCAAAACTGTTAGTTTTGACAGATACATTTATTCTGAAGGCTATGTAAATAAGTATTTTCTTGACTCAGTTTTGAGATAGAAGACTCTGATTTAATCTGCTTGTTCTTATTCTGATTCACTTTACATGAAATTTAGTGGGTAAGAAAAAAGAAACTTCAGCAGGTTGAAACACATCTGGTAAATGTGCATTGGCTTATTTTTGCATAAATATTTATTCTGATTTGCAATCACTAATTTGATCCGGAGAGAGTTCTGCATTGATGCCATGAACTACATAAATTTGCAACTGACAATTTATTCTTCAACAAGCAGAATCGTGTGTTACAATCTTTAATTTGACCCTGTGGGAATTCTGTGCTGATGATTTTGTCTCTATTAACTTCCTATTGTCTATGTCCTTCCATGAACAAGGAAATCAACAATGAGGTAAATTTACATTTGACCTAGTTCCAGGCATGGATAATATCTTGACTATTTTGTTTAGATGTTTTGCTGAATTTCTATACAATTTTAAATAATGAGCCTGCCATTTCACCAGCTGGATTCATACAGCTATGGGTACAAAATCAAAGCACAGCATTGAACCCAATTATGTCTTGCCTAAAATTAGGGTGCTTCAAAGGAAAACAGAATTAAACAACAACAAAAATCCACCTTTTATGGCATTGGATTTATGAACAATCCCCCTTTACTCCCCCCACAAAAAAATCCAACTTCTTCACTGAGGACAGTGTTCACCTGAATAAAGTCTACTAACATCTATCCTTCTCAAGGTTACCAGCCTATTTTTTCCACAAATCTAATTTAAACAGTTGTTGTTAGTTGCGAAGTCATGTCTGACCCATCACGACCTCATGGACAACGTACCTCCAGGACTTCCCATCCTCTATCATCCTCTGGAGTCCATTTAAGCTCCATCCAGCCACCTCATTCTCTGTTGTCCCCTTTTTCTTTTGCCCTCCATCATTCCCAGCATGAGGCTCTTCTCCAGGGAGTCCTTCCTTCTCATTAGGTGGCCAAAGTATTTGGATTTCATCTTCAGGATCTGGCCTAAAGAGCAGTCAGGGTTTTGATCTCCTCTAGGACTGACTGGTTTGATCAGCTTGCAGGCCAAGGAACGTTGCAAGAGTCTTCTCCAGCACCATCAGTTCAAAGGCTCCTTCTTTTACGCTCAGCCTTTCTTATGGTCCAACCTTCACAGTCATCCATTGTAACTGGGAAAACCTAGCCAAGACTATACGCCCTTTTGTTGGCAGGGTGATGTCTCTGTTTTTTTTAGTAATGTAGGTTTCAATACCTTTTGTTACATATGCAAGAAATTATGAGTAAAATGTAGAGTAAACATGGAGAATTTATGTTAAAAAAAAAAACATTGAGGATTTGGGAAATAACGTTAAACTATATCCTTCTCCTCTTCCTCCTCCTTTTAAAGTTTGAAATTCTAACTCTTCTAATGGATCGAGTGAAATGGCTTTCAACCAGTTTTCATATTCCCAAAGCTAGACAATTTGTCATCTAGAGCATTGACCATCTGTTCAGGTAAATGGGAGAAAGAGAGACTACTTCACCATTACTCCAAATAAATGATCTTGGCTACTGACAACAGCACTTATCAGACTTGAATATAAGTCACATTAATTACAAGGGATCTTGCTAAACTTGATGTCCTCAAGTCCCAAAGATCTCGAGCTTCCACAGAGTCCCTGCAGATATAAGTTAGAATGATGGATGGCAGGAAACATAAGGGACAGAGTGCTTTGCTTCCTAGCCATCTGATTGAAAGTAATGGAGAGGAGTCAGATGGTTTTAATAATAAAACTCCTAAAAAGCTATATAGTGTGCTGCCCCTCTCACCCACCCACACATACTGTGGTCTAGTGAGTTTATTAATGTTCCCCAGCAATTCCCTTCACCAAGACTCAGAACTGTCCCAATGAAGTCCAGCCACAACCAGGTCAGATTAGTCCACGCAGCAATTGCTTAGCAGTCCATAAAGCGATTGAAAGTTTCTCAAAGAAACAACTCCACCAAACAAACTTAAATCCACCTAGCAAAACTTAAACGAGAGCTCACTGACATGTTCAGAATCTCCAAGACACAATTCCTTTAAAAAAACAACAACTAATTTTTATTAAACAGTTTGTTTAAAAAAAAATCAACATTTTCCTTCTATATAACGTTTCCACATTGGTATACATCCATTATTGGAATTGGAATTGGAATTTTGTTATTTGTAATGCTGCCCTTCTCCGGGAGGACTCAGGCGGCGAACAATTCAGGGGGAAAAAAAAGGGGAACATAAAAACAAAATACAAATAATAAAAGTAAACACGATCGCACAACCATACATGTCGAGAGGGGAGGGAACTCATCACCCCCAGGCCTGCCGGCAAAGCCAGGTTTTGATGGCTTTTCGGAAGGCCTGAAGAGAGGTGAGGGTCCGAATCCCTGCGGGGAGTTCGTATCCAGAGGGCCGGAGCTGCCACAGAGAAGGCCCTCCCCTGGGTAATAGCCAGATGGCATTGGCTGGTAGATGGCACCCGGAGGAGGCCAACCCTGTGAGATCTAATGGGTCTGTGGGAGGTATTGGCAGCAGGCGGTCTCTCAGTACCCAGATCCAATACCAAGAAGGGCTTTAATAAGTTACGACAAGCACCTTGAATGCGTATCCTGAGACTGATCGGTAACCAGTGCAGCTCGTGGAGGATAGGTGTAACGTGGGTGTACCAAGGTGCACCCACAATCGCTTGCGCGGGCTGCTTCTGGACGAGTTGAAGTCTCCGAATACTCTTCAAGGGCTTGCCCCATGTAGAGCGTATTGCATATATATCCCTCCCCCCCTTTCTTCAATCTATCTTTATCTATACATGTGTTCCAGTATTTTTTATACTTACGAATATATTTACATTATTGAATTTCAACCGTTCAATGATGTGTCATTTCCATTAATACATGTTAATTACTAATTTCTAACTCCTCTATCTTCTTTGTTTAATCCTTAACCTTTACACCTATCCTCTAACATTTATCCAATCATTCCATACCAATATAATAATCCATGTTTCCTTTACCTTTAATTTCTTTGTGAGCCTGTGCATTTCTGCACACTCTAAAACTTTCCTTATCATATTTCCTCTGATGGTTATCGTTGTAAATTAAATATTGTGTTTTCCTATCGTACGTCCTTTAAATATTCCCAAGATGCTCCTAGGGTTGGAGCATTCACAATTTTTGGAGACAGTTGTTCCACTGATTAATTGTTCACACTGTCAGGAAATTTCTCCTCAGTCTAAGTTGCTTCTCTCCTTGATTAGTTTCCACCCATTGCTTCTTGTCCTAACCCTTAGGTGCTTTGGAGATTAGCTTGACTCCTTCTTCTTTGTGGCAACCCCTGAGATATTGGAAGACTGCTATCATGTCTCCCCTGGTCCTTCTTTCATTAAACTAGCCATGCCCAGTTCCTGCAACCGTTCTTCATATGTTTTAGCCTCCAGTCCCCTAATCCTCTTTGTTGCTCCCTCTCTGCACTCTTCCTAGAGTCTCCAAATCCTTTTTACAGCATGGTGATGTAAAAATAATAAATAATAATCTTATAAAATAATAAATAATAACCATATAAAATAATAAATAATAACCATATAAAATAATAAATATAATACACATATATAGACATGGATGCAAAAATTAGTTTTTCTTATCACAAATATCATGATTTCATAAACAATCCTGAAAAACTTATAGTTTGTTGTTTTTTTAAAGAGTTTCCAAATGGGAAAAATAAATGATCATGGATTTATGATCATTGAAAGAAGAAAGTGCTAATTGTTATGAAGAAATTAATTTTTCCTTAGGTTGTGCTGATTTTCTGTTCCACAATGTTGAAGACTGGGATGATAAATGAATTCCAACATATTCAGAAGAAAACAGCTATGCCTAGATTGGTTTCTCCCTCACAACTATGGTATCCATCTTCAAGAAGAGATATATGGATGTCAGAATCTCTATATATTAAATAGAGTAGAGTAGAGTAGAGTAGAGTAGAGTAGAGTAGAGTAGAGTAGAGTAGTAGTAGAATAGAATAGAATAGAATAGAATAGAATAGAATAGAATAGAATAGACTTCCTTAATTGGCCAAGTGGGTTGGACACACAAGGGAATTTGTCTTGGGTGCATAAGCTCTCAGTATACATAAAAGAAAAGATACATTCATCATGAATCATAAGGTACAACACTTAATGATAGTCATAGGGTACAAATAAGCAATCAAATCATATTGGGAAACAATCAATATAAATCGTAAGGATACAAGAAAAAAGTTGCTTTGTTACAAAGCCCTTATGGATAACTTACCACATTCATCACACTCTCCCTCCCCCCAAAAGCATTGTCTGGAAAACAAAATTTGTAAAAGGATAGTTCTTTAAACAGCATCCCCTAAAGACATGTCTTCCAAGATATTACTTAGTTAAAATTCCCTCCATCCCCAACCAGTGTTACGAAAGGTCAAACCTACTAAATATTATATTTGAAGTAGCTGGGAGCATTTCTTTAGGGAAGGTTGTTAAGAATTACCTTTCTTAATCTCAGAAATGTATCTGTGACCTTTATTATATTATGATTTAAACATTTCCTTTAAAAAAAAGAAAGAAAGATTAAGTTCAGAGATATCTGTGAGATACTGTGTATCCTATGAGAAATACTGATACATTTTCCAGAGGGGGGAAATATGTACAAAGTTAGGGGGGAGAAAGTCTTGAAATATTCATAGGAAGTGTACAAGAAACAACAGAGTCCAAAAATTCAGCTGAGATGATCAGCATAGAAAACAGATTAATTATAGAATCACAGAATCAAAGATTGGGGAAAAAATCTTAAAAATCAAAAGTCCAGTTTCCTGAGCAATAAAAATCTGCAATAAAGGGTTTGCTATGAAAATAGGAAGTAAGCACCCACTCCTCTCCTAGAAAATGAAATATTTTTAGAAAATATTAAATGGCAGAATATTCCCCATAAAAGGGAGGCAGAAACTCAGTGCCATCACCTTTGTCAATGGGCCATTAAGCCCTGAGCCATCTATTCTACATAACAAAGTTCTACCTCTTTCAGGCAGAGCCATAATAGATATCCCAAAGCTCTTTCATTACATCATCACCCAGCACAACTCAACCAAGCCTGGGAGACAGACAGCCTACAAAATTAACTGAGACCCCCCGCCCCCTGTGAGTCTGACCACCAATCATAATACATTTCTTACACAGGAACAGGAACCTCCAAGGCGGGGCCTGAGAGATGGTATAAAACTCAGCTCTCTCAGCACCTCTTCCCTTTTTTTCTTCAAGATCTTCAAGGCATGTGATCCCCCTTTTCCCCCAGGACTGCAAACCATGTAGTCCTGTCCACCATTAAAAACCACCTTTCCAAAGCAGCTTCCAGGGAACATCTAAGGAACAAGGGTCAACTCGGGAGTAAAGCCACAGGTGGACGGTGAATGGCCCCTCCCATAGGGAATAAAGAGGAGCAAAAGGGGAGGGGAGTTTGCAGGAAACAGTTAGTTCAATTCATTCGGGTGAAGATCTGTCCTGACTTTTTGCCAAGCAATTGCTGCTACAGCTTGGCGTTTTGAAGATATCGGCCTGGCAGCTCTCCAAGCCTGATAAAGGCCTGTAGTTGTTAAATCTCTTGGAAAGATTGTTGGCTGGGACTTTGTTGGAGAGGAATTCTCTTTAAGCTAAATAAAAGTGGTTTTATTGGGACGAGGAGTCAGCTTTGTGCTTTTGAGAAGCCTAGGTCAGAACCAAAAAAAAAATAAAATACTACTTTTGAACTTACACAATGGATTTAAAATTACAGCTATCTAAGAGCCGAGGTGGTGCAGTGGTTAGGGTGCAGTACTGCAGGCCACTTCAGCTGACTGTTATCTGCAGTTCAGCGGTTCTAATCTCACCGGCTCAAGGTTGACTCAGCCTTCCATCCTTCCGAGGTGGGTGAAATGAGGACCCAGACTGTGGGGGCGATATGCTGACTCTGTAAACCGCTTAGAGAGGGCTGAAAGCCCTATGAAGCGGTATATAAGTCTAACTGCTATTGCTATTGCTACTATTCCCTCAAAAGTTATGATCTCCAGTTCATTGCCACATTTTACCATTTATTGTTTGCTACTTCTGTTTGATGACAATTGCGTACAGTATGTATGATGCTCAATGAAATACCTACCCACTCATCCTGAGAATATGTCAGGCGTAAAACAATAGTTCCAGATGTAAAGGTCCAATGAGATGATTATGCCTGTGCTCAGGAATATTCTCCAACACCTGCTTGGCGTTAGATAAGGGCCAATGGAATTCAGGGTGGGGTGTTGGATTTAGTTTGCTTGTGACTATGTAGGGATTCTAGGTGGATCCCTCTTTTAACTCATGAGCTGGGTCAATTAGAGCATTTTAGGAAGCAAGAATAAAAAGAAACGTATGGCCAAAGTTAAACTATGGCTAAATGTTGCTATCATTTTTGTGGGACAAGTAACTGTTGCTGGCAAACTCACTTATACTATGGACATTGAAATGACTTCATAAAGGATGTAGTTTTAATTAATGCACTTTCTTGAGCAGTGGTAGGTTTCCAACGAATCCCGTGACACGAATAGTTGTCTAAATCAGTTTCACAAGACCTTTTCTTCAAACCCAGACAGATTCTAGCAAATTATATGCCGAAGATGATAGGCTCCACTGCTTACTATTTCTTAAGAGACAGGTTGTTCTATTTCTTTCCTTATTATTTTTTTCACACAGTTGTTCTTTGGGAATCTTTTGATAAATATTACTTCACAAATATGTCTAAGTTAAGTTTCTAATCATGCAACTCTACCTCTTGGTGGACCAAGTGTGGTAGATTTTAAGTTGTCTAAAATGGCTACTGAAGGACAGCCTTCTCTGAACTAAGAATATAAAGGTAAAGGTTCCCCTCACACATTTGTGCTAGTCATTCCTGGCTCTAGGGGGCGGTGCTCGTCTCCGTTTCAAAGCTGAAGAGCCAGTGCTCTCTGAAAACAGTTCCGTGGTCATGTGGCCAGCATGACTAAATGCTGAGGTGCATGGAATGCTGTACCTTCCCACCAGACTAAATGCTGAAGCTGCACGGAACACTGTTACCTTCCCACCAAAGGTGGTTCCATTTTTCTACTTGCATTTTTATGTGCTTTCGAACTGCTAGGTTGGCAGAAGCTGGGACCAGTAATGGGAGCTCACTCCATTACGCGGCGCTAGGGATTCGAACCACTGAGCTGCCAAGCTTTCTGATTGACAAGCTCAGCGTCTTAGCCACTGAGCCACCAACTCCCTTTGAACTAAGAATATAGGATTTGACAATTTACATTGGAATGTTGACTTAGCGCTTATGCTTTCTAATTTAGTTCACCATAATCAAATCAGGCTGCTATTCTCTGTCTGGGTAGTGCTTGACATTTGAATCATTAATTCTGCTTTAATTATGAGACAAGAGTAACCCTTGTAAATAATATCCAACATATATAAAGTCAACGCCATCTGCAGATGGCCAAAATGTAATGGAAAATGCTGGTATTTGCCAATGTTTGCAGTATGATGCCAAAATAAGGATTACTCATGAATCATCAGTAGACTGAGGAATAATTTACTGTCTAGCAATTAGAAGAACAACCGTTTATGGAATCATAGGCAAAATATGGGTTTATTAAAGAAAAGAAAAATATTGAGAAAACACTGATGGTTTTATTAAGAATCTTAACCTGGAAATTGCTAGTTCTGATAGCAAAAACATGGTGACTATATAGGATGATTGGTTACTACTGAAAACTGTTTTAAATCTATTAATATTATATACTTTATTCATTAAACATGAAACTCAGTCAACTGAACATTCAAAAATGCATCACAAACAACATTGACTGTTGCTAATGGTTGATACAGTTTGCTGCCAGCATCCTATTATCAACCAAGTACCTTCTTAAAATTTACGATGTTCCGAGTAGCACAGTTTTTTGCAGTTCCGCTGGTGGTATTGCAGGAAGCTGCAATTTGTTGATGTATCTTGTAAAATTCTTGGACATGGTACCAAGTGCCCCGATGACAATTGGTATCACTGTTACATGTTTCATCCATAATCATGTAGTTTAGATGGCCAGGTCACGATATTTCATTATTTTTTCTAGTTCTTTTTCTTAGACTCTGGCATCTCCTGGTACCGCAATGTCAATAAATTGTATGTTTCGGTTTTTGACAACTGTGATATCTGGTGTATTATGTTCCAATGAAGATCTGTCTGTATTCGAAATTCCCACAAGATCTTCACCTTCTCATTTTCAATAACTTTTTAAACTTTATATTTCCATAACTTTCTGGATACAGGTAAATCATGTTTTTTACATAATGACCCAGTGAATTCATTTAGCAACTTGGTCATGTCTAGCTTTGTAAATCAGTTTGTATGATTTTGCTGTATTCACATATTAAAAGTGAAATAGCTTCGACTTTGTCATTGCAAAGTCGGCAGTTTTGATTGTCGGTGGATTTTTGTATCTCTGCTTTCATGGCATTAGTTTGTAGTTCTTGTTCTTGAACAGCAAGCATTAAACCTTCTGTTTCTTTCTTGATGGTTCCCATCTTAAGTCATGCCCATGTCAAGTTGTTATCACATTTTCCTTTAATGTTTTTCAAGTGCTGTCCATGAAGAGCTTTGGTTTTCCATCTATTTAATCTGTCATCCATCTGTTTTTCCATATATTCTGCCTTTATTTCTGTTGTTTTTATAATGTTCTCCGTTTTCTCCATCTACAGCGATTTTTTCTGTACTTTGGTTTACACAATCATTCAAACTTCATTTTTTCTTCTTCTACAGTTTGACGGATTTGCAATGGCCTCCTGCCCCTACTTTTCTTGGCAGGTACAACCTGTTGATGTCACTTTATGGATATAAGCATGGTACATATTCAAAAATTTGCATGTTTTCTTTTCCAGGTTTTCCAATTCAGCCAAAGCTCAGTTGATGATTCCATCTGAGTAGCATATCACTGGAACTGCCCATGTATTACTGGCTTTAATTATGTTTCCAGCATTCAGCTTTCATTTTAATATTTTGCGTTGACTCTTTGACTTTTCCATTCAAGATGGTATTGTTGTTGTTGTTATTGTTATTGTTGTGTTGTTGTTGTTGTTGTTGTTATTTCAGTGAGTTAGCTGTAATGAAAGTTATATATTTTGGAATGCGATTATGTTTAGAAATCATCTGTTATCTCAATAGTAGATGACACACTTAAATGTTACTTAAGCGATCAAATGAATTGTGCTCGTTTCTAACATACACACATTCACACATAGAGTATACTTATGAAATGTTTATGATAACGTTAAACAACACAATAAAATGGTTAAAAAGAGAGACCAGAAAAGCAGTTCAGAAAATGAAATAAATTACTATTCTCTTAGCATTCCTCCCACACATGAACATATTCATCTGGCATAAAACAATTATGGTTTCCTTAAATAACACAAGATATAACCTTGGACTATATACTTGAGAAGGTTTCAAGTTCAACTTGACCAGAAAGGTGTTGAAAATAATTCACATGACAATAATGAGTAGGAATACTTCTTTTTCCTCCACAACTATTCCAACAAAGCCTTTGAACTATGGTACTAGAGAAGACCTCCTGTGAGTCCCTTGGACTGCAAGGCGATCAAACTGGTCAGTCCTAGAAGAGATCAACCCTGATTGCTCTTAGAAGGCCAGATCCTGAAGAGGAGACTCAAATACTTTGACCACCTAATGAGAAGCAAGGACTCATTAGGGAAGAGCCTAATGTTGGGAAAGATTGAGGGCAAAAGAAGAAGGGGAATGAAAGAGAATGAGGTGGCTGGATGGAGTCACTGAAGAAGTAGGTGTGAGCTTAAATAGACTCCAGAGGATGATAGAGGACAGGAAGGCCTGGAGGAACATTGTTCATGGGGTCATGATGGGTCGGACATTGAGTCATGATGTTGTTAACAACAACAATTCCCCCAAAAAATGAAAGTTAGTTTATAAGAAGTCATACACCACTTGTGGAATAGTTTAAGCGTTTTTTCTTTAATTTGGACTGAGGTGATGATGCTGGTTTTCATACTTTAATCCAGTTTCAATTCTTAAACCTCTTGTTGGAAATCTTATTTCCCCAAGCTATTTTCAAACCAATTAAAGGCTGGTATGTTTGTTTCTTTTCTGTGAAATGATATAATTTAGAGTTGACTGCTTTAGATGAAGCCAAGAGATTTGATGCTTCTAAGGGGGTGAAAGGTCTGTTTACCTGAGCTTTTATTTCTATATTAAGAAGAAAAGATCCAGGCTGTGAACAGAGAAGTCAAGCACATTTTGAAGATGTTAACTCCTTAATGATCAACTCTTAAATTAATAGGATTGCTGGAATGATAGAAACCCTTCGATCTGTATAATTTCCAATTGATCTTTGGTTTATAAAACATAGCAGCAGATGCAGTATGATAAAAATAGAAATAAAAGAGAACAAGGGAGAGGTTTTAGCCATTTCACCCAGATGTTAAAATTAGCACTCTAAAAAGGATTGTTGATGGCTTAAAAGGTTTTATCTTTTAATAGTGTCTGGTAGGAATACGGAGCTTTTAATATCCCAGCATTATCCCACTGGGGCCTCAACCCAGATTTTGATTTTCAACTTTGTTAACAACCATGCTATATTTCTTAAATGGAAAACCTCAGAATAACAGAATAGAATAGCAGGATAATGGAGTTGGAAGGGACTTGGAAGGTCTTCTATTTAACTTCCGTTTCATTTCAGGCAAATGGTTGTCCAATCTCTTTATAAAAAACCTCCAGTGATGGAACACCCATAATTCATAATAAATAGATAAATAACACCCTGAGATATTTTAAATACAATGTTAGCTTTTTACAATGGATCAATCTTTTTCAGAGATATATGTACAGTGTGTGTGTGTGTGTGTGTGTGTGTGTGTGCGTGCGTGCATACACATACACATGCACATGCACATACACATACACATACACATACACATACACATACACATACACATACACATACACATACATACATATTCATCAACCCACCCACCCCACCCCCACCCTCTATCTATCTATCTATCTATCTATCTATCTATCTATCTATCTATATCCACCTATCCACCCACCCTCCCACTCACCCACCCATATCTATCTATCTATCTATCTATCTATCTATCTATCTATCTATCTATCTATCTATCTATCTATCTATCTATCGAGGTTAACACAGATACATTTGTGTATCTTGAATTTTTTAAAAAAAAAATGGATTGAAACAATTTAGTAGTTGTGATTCGTTAGAGCTTAATAACCTGATAATTATCCCAGTTCCCGGTTTCCATTTTGATAATTTTTATTGCAGGGACTAAGACTTAGAACATAGGCTTAGAATAACTCTAGTGTACATTAGTGTGCATTCAAAGTGACAGTAAAGTTATTCTATGTCTAAGCCTTTATTGTCACTTTCAATGTGCACTAATGGGCCTACATTAAAATGAAATTTCATTGCAGGCAGCTCTCAAAAGGTCACCACCTCCAATATAAACTACATAAACAAGACTAAATAAATAAATACAAGATTATGCCTATGCCCACATATATTGCATTATTACTAAGATAGGAATGATTGCATTATTTTTTTAAAAAATATATAGTGCATCCCAAATACCACATGTATATGCTAAGGCAAGCTCTTCATTTGGCAGACCCTTGACCAATGTGTGGGACCGCTGTAGAATAAGCCTTACTAAAAAGCTCAAAGTCTACTGAGCAGTGGTGCTAACTACCCTGATGTATGCCCACGAGACCTGGACTGTATACAGGAGGCACAGGAGGCAATTGAACCACTTCCACATGACCTGCCTCCACTGAGGATCCGTTCTGGTGGCAGGACAAGGTGCAAGGGATAGAAGTCCTCTCCAGAGCAGGCCTATCATCAGTTCACACCCTGCTGATAAAGCCCAGGCACGCTGGGAAGGCCATGTTGTAAGGATGGCAGACCATTGCATCTCTAAACAGCTCCTCTAAGCAGTGCTGTCCGAAGATCTCTCTGTGGTCATGTGGCCGGCATGACTCAATGCCAAAGGAGCACGGAATGCTGTTCCCTTCCCACCAAAGGTGGTCCCTATTTTTCTACTTGCATTTTTTTACGTACTATCGAACTGCTAGGTTGGGAGAAGCTGGGACAAGTAACGGGAGCTCCCTCTGTTATGTGGCACTAGGGATTCAAACCGCTAAACTGATGACCTTTTTGGTCGACAAGCTCAGCGTCTTAGCCACTGACCCACCGTGTCCCTTTAACTCTATAAGTAAAGGTAAAGGTTCCCCTCACACATATGTGCTAGTCATTACCGACTCTAGAGGGCGGTGCTCATCACCGTTTCAAAGCTGAAGAGCCAGCGCTGTCCGAAGACGTCTCCATGATCATGTGGCTGGCATGACTAAATGCCAAAGGCATGCATTTAATTTTTAATTTAATTTTTAGTTAATTATTTCATTCTATAGACCACATTTAATGGTTTGAATGGTTTAGCGAGTCATTTTTCATGGCTTGACTTTCTGGAAAGACATATCAAAATATCTATATGGAAGTGTTTTAAAATAATATCCTGTCAGTAAGTAAAAGGTCAAATACCTTGGGACCGGGGAAATATTATCTTCATTAACTTTTTTTAAAAAGTTATTTTAATCTGATGAAATTCTAATGTTTAATAGTCTTCATGTTGATTCTTACCTTTAATTGGTAAAATTTCACAAAGTATAATACAATATCTTATATAAAGAATTGCAAGAATTTGATGTCTAGTTGGTAACCAAAGCAGGGGCTTCAAAGTATCCTTAAAGTAATTTTCTCTAATTGCAACAACATTAAATACAAAGAGACAATAGAAATGGTAGATAATATTTGCTTAGTTTTATTTTTTTTTTAATAATAAGAGCCATCTGAATAAAATGGAAATGTTGCAGCCCTATTTCAAGAGAAGTACAGCAGCCCGCTGATTTCCTAAGAGAACAATTATGTGAACCTCTACAGACTTTCTCCACATATCTTTTTTTTTTAAAAAAAGGTAAACACAATAAACAGATTTCACTAACAAAACCACTTTAGGCAATAAATGAAATTATCATACACACTGGAAATAGAAAACAGATTTTTTCCCCCCGAATGTACATCTGTTACTGGGAGCATGCCTTCGGCTCCACGTTGCCTAGAAAGTATAATTCTATGGGATTGAAAATATATGTTCAAGTTGTAAATATTTGACCTATGGTGGGTGTATTAAAGCTGTTGCTGGAAATGAGATCTTAAAGTAAAGGTAAAGGTTCCCCTTGCACATATGTGCTAGTCATTCCCGACTCTAGAGGGTGGTGCTCATCTCCATTTCAAAGCCAAAGAGCCAGCGCTGTCCGAAGACGTCTCCGTGGTCACGTGGCCGGAATGACTAAATGTCAAAGATGTGTGGAACACACTTACCTTCCCACCAAAAGTGGTCCCTATTTTTCTACTTGCGTTTTTATGTACTTTGAACTGCTAGGTTGGCAGAAGCTAAGATAAGAAATGGGAGCTCACTCTGTTACATGGTGCTAGGGATTCAAACCATCAAACTGCTGAACTTTTTGATCAACAAGCTCAGCATCTTAGCCACTGAGCCACCGCATTCCTTGATCTTAAAGTACAGGAGTTAAAATACAGAACCAAGAGAGGTCAGCGAAGAGTAGATTCTTCTCTTGGCTCTTTAGAGCATAACCAACTAGATCAGATTTGGTGCATAGCAGAGGTGGGTTCCTACCAGTTCGCACCTATTCAGTAGAACCGGTTCGTCAAATCTACCGAACCGGTTAGAAGAGGTTCCACCAGTGGACCAGGAAAGCAGGCCACATCTACAGAAGAGGTTCCATTTTTTGAAACCCACCACTGGTTCTTGGATATGATTGTTCTATACTATCATGCTCATATTTATAAAACTCAGTGCCTCTGTGAAAGGTAAGGATGACTACTGCGTTTGTGGTGCAATCAGAACATTGCGTGTGTTGAAGTTGTTTTAACACAAACCAAAGATGCCTTTTAAAAAACAAGTTTACATCATATTCTTATACATACCAGTGCTGTGTGTGAGGTAATTTAAGGTGGTTCTGAAAAGTGTCGTCGGCATCTTCATATCCGGTCACATGGGTGGCAAGCCACTCCCACAAAAGAGGCCACACCCACAGAGTAGGTTCAAAAAATTTTGAAACCCACCACTGGTGCATAGATTGGTTGCTTCAGTAATAGGAAGGGACATGCTCATTTACCTCACAGGTGAGAGTGTCCTGTGGTTCACAGTGAAAGTTGTGATCGATTCAGAAAGCACAGTAACTCAGCAGGATTCAAATAATAATAATATATAATTGAATACCAAAAGCAGGTTTTCCAAGGTAGCAGCAAATTCAAGCAAAGCACAAGCAGTTTCACTTTCAGTTCTCGGCTAAGCCAGGCTCCTTCCTGTGGGTCACATGGCAAATACTGTTTCAGAGTCCAAATAGCCCTCATTGGTTGACTTAGTTGCTAGGCCTATTCATTGGCTGACCTTGTTACCATGTGTCAGCTGAATACTATGGATGCTGGTAGGCAGAGGGAGAATTTTTTCTTATTATTATTTTCCTCCCCAAAAACTAAGGTGCGTCTTATACTCTGGAGCATCTTAAACTCCCAAAAATATAGAAAGTGTTCAAGAATATGCATGCTGGAAACTCTTTTATTGAGATTCAGGAGATAAAGCCCTGCAAGGGACATGAATTTCAGGGTGAATTCTGGACAAATTGTAGCAGCCCGGGGAGGTTATGTCACGGATGACTAATAATGAGCTTTGGGGTGATGCAACAAAGTGGCCTTTAAGCTGTAACCCACACCCCACCTCGCCAATGCATTCACATGCACAGCTACATCAATCTCATTGTAGGTTATACTTACGAACATGTGTTTAAGATTGTGGCCTGAATCTACTTTTACACATCATTTATTCAACCTGGCGCATAAAGTCCAAATTGCATGAAACACCCACCGAGATGCAAAATAGGTCGCTCCCCCCCCATTCCGCCCCCATCCCCATCAACCTCAGCAGTTAAAAGAAATTAACAGCTCTCTGATTGCTAATTAAAAGCACTTTGCTTTCTCTCTACACATCTCATACATCTGCTTCTCAACCTCTTCGAGAGAAGGGAGCACATAAATTCAGCAACAATATTGTGAGCAGCACCTGGCACTCACTGAACCTGCTGCGATGCGACGATATTTCATCGTGCTGGTGAATGAACATTCCTCAGCAGTGAAGGCAGCCTCCGTTTTTCCTCCCCTCTTGTGTTCCCCAAACAGTAGTGCTGTTTCCCTATTTGATACTTTACACATCAACGTCCCACCCACTATAGATAAGTTGTTTCAGTTTGGAAACATTTTTTTTCCCCAGGCTCCTACCTTCAAGCAAACTCTCGGAACTACAACTTAAGATAATGTCCCCAGGTAGTTCCAAAGGAGGAAAAATCAACTTGTTTCCATATTTGTAAATGAGTTTCACATCCTACTGAAATATGGAAATGTTCCCCTGGAGCAGGGGTGTCAAACTCAATTTCATTAAGGGCCACATCAGGGTTGTTTCAACTTGGGGGACTAGGGGGTGGGCATTGTCAGTGTGGGCATGGGTGCGGTGGGCATGGACACAGCCAGTTTGACATCACTCAAGGCTCCGTTTTCGGACACGACAGCCTCCTTCAACCCTCTGACGGAGAAAATGGAGCTCGAGGCGGGGGGCACGCTCCATTTGCAGTGGCAGGGAGCTGTTGTGACCCACCAGCAGCCAGTGGAGCTGGCAGCAGATTCGGACAGTGTGGAGGTTGGGGAGGAACATGGGCCATTTCATTTTTTTCATTTCATTTTCCCTTTATTTGTATGCCACCCTTTTCCCTGGGGGGACTCAGGGCGGCTCACAGTTCAAAAAAGGAGGGGGGAAAAACAAACAATTTCCAACATACAGACAATACAACATATTAAAAACACAACAGCCACACAATTCGAGTGGGGTTAGAGTCTTAACCCCAGGCCAGCCGGGACAGCCAGATCTTTAGGGCGGCGCGGAAGGACTGGAGGGTGGTGAGGGTCCGAATCTCCACGGGGAGTTCATTCCAGAGGGTCGGAGCAGCCACCGAGAAGGCTCTCCTCCGGGTAGTTGCCAGTCTACACTGGCTGGATGATGGAATTCAATCCTGGAGTCTGGGGCGCTGATGAGGGTTCTGTGTTAGAGGCAGAGAGGGGACCAGAGCCATATGCCAGTTATCAGCTGCCTTCCGAGTTAGAGATCAGTGAGGCAGACGAACAGCTGGAGCCTGTTCCCACTGTGCACATGCACAGAGTTGTCAGATGAAGGGAACAGCTAATGAATAAGGGCCGACTCAGGAGTCAAGACACAGGTGGACAGTGAATGGCCCCTCCCATAGGTAATAAAGAGGAGCAAAAGGGTAGGAGAGTTTACAGGAGACAATTATTCATTAGGGTGAAAATCTGTTGCTGACTTCTTGCCAAGTATT
Organism: Thamnophis elegans; assembly: GCF_009769535.1. Taxonomy (NCBI): domain Eukaryota; kingdom Metazoa; phylum Chordata; class Lepidosauria; order Squamata; family Natricidae; genus Thamnophis; species Thamnophis elegans. The sequence goes on from NC_045551.1 coordinate 63,275,347, forward strand.
GTCTGCTACAGAGTGGCATTTGGAAGATATCGGCCTGGCAGCTCTCCAAGCCTGATAAAGCTCTGTACTTGTGAAATCTCTTGAAAGACTGTTGGCCGGGACTTTGCTGGAAAGGAATTTACTTTAAAACTAAATAAAAGGGTTTTTTTATCAGGACGAGGAGTCTGTTTCATGAGTCTTGGGAAGCCTACGTCAGAACAAGGCAGGACCATGGTTACTGATTTCAGCTTTACTTGGACAGAATCACTGGTGCATGGGACAGGCGTGTGGTTTTGTATATAAATGGTGCCTGCCATTTATGAAGATGTTATAATTTATATTTCCCATCTGGTAGACCCCGCTGAGAATCCTGCGGAAGGTCAACTTGATTATAATTTTTTCCCCCCAAATTCTTTTCTTTTCAAAGAGTACCAAGCTGATATTTCAAATCCTTTCAAGAGAAAACATAACCTTCCAACCCTTCCTAGCAAACATTTCATGAGCTATTATAATAGCATACAACATTTGTAGCAGAACGGGGGTCATAAATTGTTTAATCAAACATTAATAACGTAGCTAAAAAGTGATTTTCAGATTGGGCTGTTGTTTGTTTTTGTTCTGAAATCCTTGCTGGGAGACTTTGATGAAGGCAATAGAACACTTGCTTTACACCATGCTGGGAGAAATCAAATACTATAAGTATGGGAGAGCAAAGTTTGTATGTAATTAGGGTCTAGCAGCTCCAGAAGCCATTTTCAAACGCCACATCTCTCTTGCAGCCATGGGTGGTTTTCAAAGATGGTTGAATTATAATGTTAATAAATGTTTCTGCAATTCAGTTGGCAGGGCAGTTGTTGGAAAACATTGTTTGAAACCAAAATTAATAGTGATTTGGTTTGGGGTCTGTGTCAGACTCCAATCTGCGTCAAAAAAAGAGATTGACGTATTATTTCATAACTTTCAATTTTGTTCAAAATTGCTTCCAGCATAACAAAAGGGAGGAAAATAACATTATTGCTCTAAAAGGAATTCTTCTCTGTATTAATAGGTCAGGTAAGTGTATGTCTTTAGGACAACAGTGACCACTTCATGACCTACATTGTGGCGACCAAAACTGAATACAGTATTCCAAGGTCACACTTGGAATACTGCGTTCAGTTTTGGTTGCCACGATGTAGAAAAGATGTGGAGACTCTAGAAAGAGTGCAGACAAGAGCAACAGAGGATTAGGGGACTGGAGACTAAAACATAGGAAGAACGGTTGCAGGAACTGGGTATGTCTAGTTTAAGAGAAAGAAGGACTAGGGGAGACATGATAGCAGTCTTCCGATATCTCAGGGGTTGCCACAAAGAAGAGGGGGTCAAACTATTCTCCAAAGCACTTGAGGGTGGGACATGAAACAATGGGCGGAAACTGATCAAGGAGAGAAGCAACTTTGAACTAAGGAGAAATTTCCTGACAGTGAAAACAATTAATCAGTGGAACAACTTGCCTCTAGAACTTGTGAATGCCCCAACACTGGAAGTCTTTAGAAGATGTTGGACAACCATTTGTCTGAAATGGTATAAGGTTTCCGGCCTAGGCAGGGGGTTCGACTAGAAGACCTCCAAGGTCCCTTCCAACTCTGCTACTGTATTGTATTTAGTTGAAGTGAAACGAACAGCAGGTTCAGTTTAGTCTTACTCTGATCCTCGGGGACAGATCAAGTCTGCGGACTAGAACAGCGGCCACCAACTGGTAGTCTGTGGACCACTGGTGGTCTGCAAGAAAATTTTGGTGGTCCACAGAAAAAATTATTTGCATTTTTTATATTGCACTAAATCAGGGGTCCTCAAACTACACCCCCCTGGGATGGATACATTCAATGAACATTTGTGTTGCTGCAGAGAGCCTCCCCCTTCGGGGTCTTTTTGTATGGGTCGGAGAGGGAAAGAAATTCCAACTTGGGGTCTGCTTCAGCCTCCTGGTGGGGGGCTTTGAGTGAAGGCTGGAGGGAAGTGCCGCTAGTGGCAAAGAGCTGGAGGGCCTTGTTCCAGTGGGACTGCATCATGGCCTGGAACTGGCTGACCATCTCAGCCTGCTGAGACTCCAGGTGCCAGTTCCTGGCCTTGCACTCCCACAGGTCCTCTCTATGCTTGCAAAGCCTATGCTCGTAGTCCTCAATGAGGTGCTTCTGCTGAGCCTCCTTCTTGGTCAGATCCAATTTGAATTGAGCCAGCTGTTTTGCCAACTCTTTCTCATGGGCACTGCTTAGTTTATTTATTTATTTATTCATTAGACTTATATACCGCTTCATAGAGCTTTCAGCCCTCTCTAAGCGGTTTACAAATTTTTTTAGCAAGTTGAATCAGCAACTTGCCCCCACAGTCCGGGTCCTCATTTCACCCACCTCGGAAGGATGGAAGGCTGAGTCGACCTTGAGCCTGGTGAGATTTGAACCGCTGAGCTGCAGATCACAGTCAGCTAAAGTGGCCTGCAGTACTGCACCCTAACCACTGCACCACCTCGACTCTTAGTTCCACAACTGCTTCCTGTTGGGGCCCTAAGGAGCCCTGATGGGCAGGGGAGGAGTGTCTGGGAGGGGAGGGGTGAGTAGAGGCTGTGAGGCGCCCCTTGATTTAAGTGACATCAAGTTGGCTACACCCACCCAGTCATATGACCACCTAGTCACGCCCACCCAGCCGGTTATTAGGCAGATCATATTAGTGGTCTGTGGGATTTAAAATTATGAATTTAGTGGTCCCTGAGGTCTGAAAGTTTGGAGACCCTTGGACTAGAAGTGGTAAAAACGTATAATTTGGGGGAGAAAGCTTTCATAAAAAAAACCTCTGTCCCCAAGTTTCTCTCCCACCTAATGATTTTCCAGACCTATATTCTTCAGGGATGGCCTTTGGTCCCAGACAGACTTGTAACTTAGCAAGCCCACCACCATGTGCCTATATTCAAGGATGTCCAAAGGCACTAAGTGTTGTGAGAACTCTGGAGACAAATTTGTCATGCTCACTGCCCTAAAACTGCGGCTGACTCTTGGCAAACAACTTTCATGCTCATTGCTTTTTCTCTGCAATGGCATGAAAGCCTGAAATTTAAAATCCCCCAACTCCTCGGTGGAATGCAAGCTACGACTTCTGGGCTGCGTAGAGTCCATTAAGTCACTGCACATGAAATACAGTATCTTGCTGAACAAAACCAGCCAGGTTCCTGTTGATGTACAGTCACGTAACGCGTTGCTAGTAGGAAGATTAAAACCCCAAAGAAATAAGAAAGCCGAAAATTTGTGGCTGTAGATGCTCAGGCTTCTGGGCCACCATGAAGTAATAGGGTAACACAAGCGATAAAGATGGGGGGGAAGGTACAATACCAGAATATATGGCAAACGAACAGGGAAGCGATTGAAGTCTGCAAGGAGAATGGAATCTGGTTCCTAAAAGGGGTTGCAGAGAAATTCACTGATGTGTTTGATGAAGATTGGCTCCCGGATGGACTTTATAAAATGGAAATTGACACCAGTGTGAAGCCAGTTAAGTTACTGAAAGAAAAAGTACCAATGGCTTTATTACAGCATCTGAAAGCATACAAAGGCAGGGAATTGTACTGTCACTTCAGAAAATCACTGCCTGCTTTCGGGGTAATTAGAAAACCCTCAGGGGAAACCTTGGATATGTATAGAACCAAAGCTTTTCAAACAACCTGCTGAAAAGAAGTTATTTCCCCCTGCCAACTACACATAGAAGTGATCTTTCTACATCGGGTACATCAAAGGCAAGATGCTTCTTGGTCTGCAATGTCAAACATTAATTGTGCCTTATGGCAGCAAGAAGCCAGCTATTTGATCAACCTGCCACAACCTCCAAGAGATGCAACCGTCTTAAGTATCCGTGTATCCAAGGGCTTGAAAATAAGGCAATGGGAACTTTGAAGAGACTAGAAGTGGGTTATCATCAGAAGTTTAAGGGAGTCATTTGCAAAGTCCTTTGCTAGCAGAATCATAGCATGCTTTAATACATGGCCGATCTCGCATATTTATATAAAGAGAAGGGTTCAGTGGAAGAATGAACAATAGGAGTTTGAATGAAATCCATCCACAGGAAGCAACTGTCATATTTTAAAGACATGGACCAGCAGTAGTGGGTTGAATCTCTCCTTGATCAGTTTCTACCCATTATTCCTCCCCCCCCCCAGAATTTTTTTTTTTATTCTCTTACATAGCATTTTAAGTATACCTTCACATAGCTGTCATTCTTCTATGCATTTATCATTCTTGTGCATTTATCATTTCATTTAATAGGTTATAATGTACAATTTGGGTTACTGTAATAATGGGTTCCATCCATGATTCCTTGTCTGGCCTTCAGGTGCTTTGGAGAATAGGTTGTCCACTTCCTCTCTGTGGCAGCCCCTCAAATATTGGAAGACTGCTCTCATGTCTCCCCTGGTCCTTCTCTTCACTAGGCTAGCCATGCCCAGTTTCTGCAACCGTTCACCGTATGTTTTAGCCTCCAGTCCCCTAATCATCTTGGTTGCTCTTCTCTGCTCTCTTTCTAGAGTCTCAACATCTTTTTTATAGTGTGGTGACCAAAACTGGATGCAGTACTCTAGGTGTGGTCTTACTAAGGCTTTATAGAGTGGTATTAGTAACTCACTGGATGTTGTTTGTCTCCCTCTGTTAATGCAATTGAGGATTGTGTTGATTTTTTTGGCTGTCTTCACTCACTGCTGGCTCATATTTAACTGGTTTTCCACCAACTCCAAGATCCCTCTCATAGTTTAATGTTATTAAGCCTGGTTTCACCCAGTCTACAGTATATATTTTCATTTTTCTTGCCTAATTGTAAGACTTTCATTTTCTCTACGTTGAATTTCATTTTGTTAGATAGGGCCCCATGTTCAAATCTGGCAAGGGTTGAACATGATTAAACAGCTAAAAACAAACAACAACTAGAGTATTGCCTTTCTTATTGCACAATTCATCTTTCTAAATAGTAGGGGTAATTTAGCCCAAAATACAATATTCCCTGATACCCAATTTCATTCAGAAACTCATGAAAGTCTTTGGAACCAAGGAGAGAGATAACACTGAAACACTCTGCAGCTGACCAATCATGGTTTCAGTTTTCCTTCTCAGCCAATTAACAATACATACACAGTGAATCTCTCTCAATTTTCACCCTTGATGGCTTTCTATTAATTATCTTATAGTAAAGCTGTGCTAATAAGTGGCTGCAAATAAACTTTAATGAAGACAACACTGATTTTTAGATCCCGAGTATTAAAATTACTCCTCTAATTCTTGCAAGGGTATTGCTAGAACACTATTTCGGCACATCTGTGGACTCTTAATTCTCTGACACTGATTAAAGCGAGAGAGAAGAGAGAGAAAAATTAAAAAGTCAGAGGCTGTCTATGATCAAAAATACTTCAGTTGCATAGAAGTTACTTTAATTACTATTATACATTTTCCTGATTAAATTACACACAACAGCATGATACTATTTATAGGACTTCATGTCTCCTAATCATGTATTATCATCTTCAGTGGAGGTGAAGATACAGTTTCCTCTGTGGTCCTCCATAAGTTCTTTGGAGAAAGTCAGAAGTTAGTGCTTTCTTTCCAAAACAGTTTTCTAACAGCATGAAGAACATAGAGAAGAGAAGTTTTCCCGCTATCAAAGTCCTCCCAGCCACATAATTTCTCCCTTAGGAAACCAATTAACCCTTGAACTAGTAAATATATACAAGGTTCCTCTAGGATGCTTTCTAATAATTATCTTATGATAAAACTATAAAGGCAAGCTGCCACAAATGATCTTAGTCAGCTCTATAGTGAGTTGCACAGTTATATAAACTGATTAAAATAACAAATAATTAGGTGAGATGGATGGATGGATGGATGGATGGATGGATGGATGGATGGATGGATGGATAGATAGATAGATAGATAGATAGATAGATAGATAGATAGATAGATAGATAGATAGATAGATAGAGATATGGGTGGGTGGGTCGGTGGGTGGGTGGATGGGTGGGTGGATGGATGATGGATGGATGATGGATAGGTGGGTGGGTGAATAGATGGATGATGGATGGATGGATGGATGGATGGATGGATAGATTATAGCCACATATAGTTAGATGTATAGATATATATGATAGATAGATAGAAAGAAAGAAAGAAAGAAAGAAAGAAAGATGATTAATGAATAGATTGATGGAGCTAGATGGATGGATAGATAGATACGATATAATACATTTTATTTTACAATTTTTACAGCATTAAATTAAAAGCAGTACAAACTGAAAAAAAGAAAAAGGAAAGTAAGAAAAAGTGACAGGGAAAGTGAAATATGAAAAAAGGAGAGAAAGGAAAAAAAGTGAAAATAAAAAAGTGGTGGTTTCCTTTTCCTTTACAGCAGTTGTAAATATATTTATATTTTATCTTTTCTTTCTACAGTTATAGCATGGTTCTCTTCTTCCTATATTCTTACCAATTCCAATCATCAAACCTGTAGGTCACAACTTCATTTCCCATTGGTGTAGTGTGCCATGTATGGATGGAGTAATCAGGGATGAAATTCAGCAGGTTCTGGAGAACTAGTAGAGGAAATTTTGAGTAGTTCAGAGAACTGGCAAATACTACCTTTGACTGTCCCCAGAGTGGAGTGGGAATGGATATTTTGCAGTATTCTTCCCCTGAAGTGAGGAGGGAATTGAGATTTTGCAGTATCCTTCCCCTGGAGTGGGGAGGGAATGGAGATTTACAATATCCTTCCCCTGGAGTGGGGAGGGAATGGGGATTTTGCAGTATTCCTCCCCTAGAGTGGGGAGGGAATGGGGATTTTGCAGTATTCCTCCCCTGAAGTGAGGAGGGAATTGAGATTTTGCAGTATCCTTCCCCTGGAGTGGGGAGGGAATGGAGATTTACAGTATCCTTCCCCTGGAGTGGGGAGGGAATGGAGATTTACAGTATTCTTCCCCTGGAATGGAGATTGGAATGGAGATTTTGCAGTATCCTTCCCCTGGAGTGGGGAGGGAATGGAGATTTTGCAGTATCCTTCCCCTGGAGTGGGGAGGGAATGGGGATTTTGCAGTATCCTTCCCCTGGAGTGGGGAGGGAATGGGGATTTTGCAGTATCCTTCCCCTGGAGTGGGGAGGGAATGGGGATTTTGCAGTATCCTTCCCCTGAGTGGGGAGGGAATGGAGATTTACAGTATCCTTCCACTGCCATACCCACTAAGCCATTCCCCTGGAACCAGTAGTAAAAGAAATTGAATTTCACCACTGCCCCTGTCCTACCCTATTGTCCAGAAGCAGTACAGTTTCGTAGACTTCAATGTGTTGACTGTAGCTTCACTTGTGGACAACTTGTGTCCTCTTAATATCTCTGGAACACTGAATTATGGGTTTAATTCTTAACTCAACAAAGGACATTTGGTGCATGGGTTGCCCACATGGGTATAAAGAAGAAGTTGATGTTTATCAAATCCCTTTCTGGTTATATCTCTTTCCTAGAGCACCTGTGGAGGTCCGATAAGTCCGAGGCGAACCGAGCACTTCTGACTATCTGCACCAAGGACTATGTCCGGGCATTAAGAGCTGCCAAAAGATCACACATCTCTGCCTTGGTAGCGTCCGCCGAGTCACGCCCAGCCGCCCTGTTTAGGATAACCCGCTCCCTCCTTAATAGGAGGGATGCGGGAGACCCCTTGCAGGGTAGGGCTGAGGACTATGCTCAGTTCTTGGCGGACAAAGTAGCTCGGTTTCGGTCGGACTTGGACTCCACCGCAGTAGATCCAGCCGAGACACAGGAGGACTACTTGGCAAACCATCTCTGGGTTGAGTTCCAGGATGTTGCCTCTGGGGATGTGGACAAGGCCATTCGAGCTGTAAGTGCCTCCACCTGTATTCTGGACCCGTGTCCCTCCTGGCTGGTTGCCAACAGCAGGGAGGTGACACATGGCTGGATCCAGGCGGTCGTGACCGCCTCCCTTCGGGAGGGGCACTTCGCGCCGTACTCAAAACGGCGGTGGTGAGACCCCTCCTGAAGAAACCATCCTTGGATCCAGCCATTTTAAACAACTTTCGTCCTGTCTCCAACCTCCCCTTTATTGGGAAGGTTGTGGAGAAGGTGGTGGCCTTCCAGCTTCAACGGGCCTTGGAGGAAGCTAGTTATCTTGACCCCTTCCAGTCCGGCTTCAGACCTGGTTACAGCACAGAAACCGCTTTGGTCGCATTGACCGATGATCTCTGGAGGGCCAGAGATGGAGGCTATGCATCCATCCTGGTTCTCCTTGACCTCTCAGCGGCTTTCGATACCATCGACCATGGTATCCTTCTGCGACGACTGCGGGAGGTGGGAGTGGGAGGCACTGTTTTGCAGTGGTTCTCCTCCTACCTCTCGGACAGGTCGCAGTCGGTGTTGGTCGGGGGGCAGAGATCGTCCCTGAGGCCCTTAACATGTGGGGTGCCGCAGGGTTCGGTCTTATCCCCCCTACTATTTAACATATACATGAAACCGCTGGGCGAGATCATTCGGAGGCACGGGATAAAATACCACCAATATGCGGACGATACGCAACTGTATCTGTCCGCCCCGTGCCAACTCAATGAAGCGGTGGACGTGATGAACCAGGGTCTTGAGGCCGTTAAGAACTGGATGAGCACTAACAAACTGGTACTCAACCCGGACAAGACTGAGTGGCTGTTGTGTTTCCCTCCCAACAATTTGGCTAATGTTCCAACACTTAGGCTGGGGGGTCAAATTTTATACCCCTCAGATAGGGTCCGCAACTTAGGAGTCCTCCTGGATCCACAGCTGACTTTTGACCACCAGTTGTCAGCTGTGACCAGGGGGGCATTTGCCCAGGTTCGCCTGGTCCGCCAGTTGCGGCCCTACCTGAACCGGGAGGCTCTCGCAACAGTCACTCGAGCCCTTGTGATCTCTAGGCTGGAATACTGCAATGGGCTCTACATGGGGTTGCCCTTGAAGTGCATCCGGCGACTGCAGTTAGTCCAGAATGCAGCCGCGCGAGTGATAGTGGGCGCACCGCGGTTCGCCCACGTTACACCCATCCTCCGCGAGCTGCACTGGCTACCTGTCGGTCTCCGGGTGCGCTTCAGGGTACTGATGACCACCTTTAAAGCACTCCATGGTAGTGGATCTGGGTACTTGAGAGACCGCCTTCTGCCGATTACCTCCCTTCGACCGATTAGATCGCACAGACTGGGCCTCCTCCGAATTCCATCCGCCAGTCAATGTCGACTGGCGACTACACGGAGGAGAGCCTTTTCTGTTGCAGCTCCGACCCTGTGGAACGATCTCCCCGTCGAGATCCGTACCCTCACCACCATCCAGACCTTCCGCGCAGCCCTCAAGACCTGGCTCTCCCAACAGCCCTGGGGATCGGTTCCCAATTCCCGCCCGAGTGTTGACTGTTGAATGAAAGTTGTGTTTTATTATTTTTCTTTTGTTCACATTTTGTTTTGTCTTTTGATACTGCACCCCCTTCCCTGTGATTGTAAGCCGCCCTGAGTCCCCTCAGGGAAAAGGGCGGCCTATAAATCTTAATAAAATGAAAAATGAAAAATGAAAAATGAAACGTTTCTACAAGCTTCTCTATGGGCCAGAAAAAAGAAATCTCTACCAAAGGAAGGTGTGGAATAGAGGAGAAAAATAGTTGAGAGTTTATTTTGCTTCTTGAAGATACAGAAAAATTCCAGCATTCACAAATGACTTGTTTACAAAGCTCCTGGGAGGGCTGTCCTCCTCCCCTTTTTTATTTTATTTTTTTGGAGTAATCACTCTGTAAGACCTTTATCTGAAAGAACAATATAGTAGGACGAAGTCTGACAAATGGGGAATTTCCTGCAGATAAATCCCGTGCTGTCCGAGTAAACAAAGCTTTATCTCTTGTGGAAACTGGCAGTCCAGAAGTAAGATGAGGAAAAAGTATACTTTATGTATCTCGGTTGCATAAAACTGCAGTTTGATCTCTAGAGATTCGGCAAGTAGGTCAATAAAAGCATTTGCAGGAGTGGGCAAACTTGGGGTCTGATCCATGACATGACCCTTTAAAAAAAATTGAGTTGAAGGAAAATATATGGCGCACATGAGTTCTGCATTGAACCATGATGGTTAGGATCACTTCACTGCCAGAACGGAGAATACAATCCTGAGTAATATTTTTTTAAAAAATATCTTTTTTTCCCAAAAGCTTAAAGTATAAATCTACCATCATGAAGACTCATTGGACACATCCAGCAAAGAACCTACTGCATCAGGGATGAAATTCAGCATGTTCTGGAAAAATTCTGGTAGTGGAAATTGTGAGTCGTTCAGAGAACTGGCAAACGCCACCGCTGGCTGGAACCAGAGTGTGGAGGGAATGGAGATTTTGAAGTATCCTTTCCCAGGAGTGGAGAGGGAATGGAGATTTACAGTATCCTTCCCCTGGAGTGGGGAGGGAATGGAGATTTTGCAGTATCCTTCCCCTGGAGTGGGGAGGGAATGGAAATTTTGCAGTATCCCTCCCTTGGAGTGTGGAGGGAATGGAGTAGGGAGGGAAAGGAGATTTTGCAGTATCCCTCTCCTGCCATGCCCACCAAGCCAAGCCCACAGAACCAGTAGTAAAAAAAAATGAATTTCACCACCGTACTGCATTAAATGGAAGAAAGGAAGTATGTGTCATACGGAATGAGATATTTTGCAGTTTTTCAACTTGAACTTGATGCAACTTTCAACTTGAAATGAGATCTCCATGTCCCACAGGTGATTTTTCAAGAGGCAACTCCTTATTTTTCTTTGAAGATGTTTTGGTCCTCAGCCAAGAAGCTTCTTCAGCTCTGACTGGATTGTGAGGAATGGAAGGATTGATACATCTTGCAGACAGCTGGTCATTTGCATCCTTTTAGAGGATCATTGAGGCCACTGGGAGGTTTGTCTGTGTCCTCAGAGTCATCTGAGTAGCATCTTTAAGACAACCATGACCTGGATGACTGAGAATCTCCATAGACATTTAGCAATGCAGTTTAGGATGAACACCCTTTGAATGGTGTGGGAGTATGAATCGATTTCCAGAAAAATTGCAGACTACAGGAACTATTTGAACCTCAGCTTGGGATGCAGACAACACAGATTCTCCATCAACAGCCTGCACCTGTGTTCAACAGTGAAGAGACACAGGGCAGAAAACATCCTGCGGAAGTCTCCACACCCATTTGCACTACTCAGATGACTCAGAGGTCACAGATAAACCTCCAAGTCACCTCAACAACTCTCTAAAAGGATGCAAATGTCCAGTTGTCTGCAAGGAGTATAAATCCTTCCATTCTCCACCATTCAATCAGGGCTTACAAAGCTTCCTGGATGAGAAGCAAAATGTCTTCCAAGAAAAACAAGGAAGTCCAGTGGCCCCTTGAAAAATCACTTTTGGGACAACCATGACCTGGACGACTGAGAATCTCCATAGACATTTAGATGCTTGATGAAAAATGTTTCCCTTGGAAAAAAAAATACTTTTGCTTCAGTTCAACACCCTCATTTCTCCTGGCAGCTGCTCCTGCGCCTGTGTGTCCCAGCTGGTGCTGATTTCTCCTGGTTATCACCCAACCAGAAACATAAATAATTAACTCTATTATTATTTAATAGTGAGTTCTGATTATGTGCTGATGCTGATAAATGCAATTGGGAGAAAATGAAGGAATATGCAAATCATACAATGGCTACTTATTGCAAAGAAAAACTAAAATTATCTATTTCAAATAGCAATAGTAATAGAACCTAGACTTATAGGCCAGTTCACAGTGCTTTACAGCCTCTCTAAGCGGTTTACAGTGTCAGCATATTTATCCCAATAATCTGGGTCCTCGTTTTACCTTCCTCGGAAGGAAGGATGGATGGAAAGCTGAGTGAACCTTATTTGTATTTATTTGTTTGTCAAACATGTACAAGATAGCTGGTATAAATATAAATGAATGGATATAAATGGATATAAATGAAAGAAATGAATACAAATAGATGGGGACGGTAGGACGGGGATCAGTGGTGGGATTCAGCCAGTTCGTGCCAGTTCGTGAGAACCGGTTGTTAACTTTCTGAGCAGTTTGGTGAACTGGTTGCTGGAAGAAATCACTAGGGCAGAGAACCGGTTATTAAATTATTTGAATCCCGCCACTGACAGGGATGTTAGGCACACTGGTGCACTTATGCACGCCCCCTTATGGACCTCTTAGGATTGGGGTAAGGTCCACAGTAGACAGTTTAAGGTTGAAGCTGTGGGGGTTAGAGGATGTAACCACAGAGTCAGCATTCCAGGCGTTGACCACTCTGCTGCTGAAGTCATATTTTCTGCAATCAAGTTTGGAGCGGTTTAATTTGAGTTTTTATCGACTGTTTGCCCGCATATTATTGAGGTTGAAGTTGAAGTAGTCATTGGCAGGTAGGACGTTGTAGCAGATAATTTTGTGTACTACACTTAGGTCAGACTTTAGGGGGCATAGTTGCAGGTTGTCCAAGGCCAAAATTTCAAGCCTGGTGGCATAAGGGATTCTATTGTGAGCAGAGGAGTGGAGGACTCATCTCGTGAAATGCCTCTGGACCTGCTCAATCGTATTAATGTCCCATGTACAGTATGGATTCCAGGCAGACGAGCTGTATTGGAGAATTGGTCTGGTAAAGGTTTTGTATGCCCTAGTTAGCAGTACAATGTTACCAGAGACAGAATTAGGTTAACAACTCTTAATGCCTTTTTGGCAATGCTGTTACCATGAGCTCTGGAGCTTAGATCATTTGAGATGAGGACTCCAAGTTACTTGACAAGAGTGAGGGTCGTCTACGAGGTCAAATCCATCCAACTTGTATTTAGCGTTCTGATTATTATTTTTTTACCAATAACAGAGTACATTGTTCCAATATAAAATATTGTAAAATATTTTAGATTGGAAGATTAGATCCCAGCATTGTAATTCTATCTCATTTTTTTTGAAATGAATTTTGAATCTAAACCCATTTGGTTTGGGTCTTGGGATAATCTGGGGCTTAAACTCACTAAGACTCACCCTCTTAATAATAAATCTAAGACTCTGTGCGGGAGAATTGGCTAGACTGAGTGAAAAGAGCAAAGTAGCTAAGGAAAGGGTTAAAACTGCTGCAGAGCGATTAGAAATTGGTGGCATAGGGTATTGTATTACAATTAATTAACTTGAGGAATGAATATAAGAAACAATCATAAAGATAAGAAATTTGCCCACCAAGAACATTTATGGCTTTGTTCAGATCACGCGTTGACATTTAAAGTCAGTACTACTTTCTGGGATTTAATCAGCAAAGGTACGAGGGTCTAAAATATTTTTATGCTAATGCACCATATAACTTGGCTATATTTTATGCTAATATATCTTAGCCGGTGAGTGACATATCTCTGACATTTTTATTACACTTATCCGGTGTTCCAGGCTCCTAAGACCCTTTATTGTAATATGTAACTTTCCTCAACCGGCTAGCTTTTAAATGGGAGAAGATTGCAGCTTCTGGCATCTTTAACCAGCTTGGCAAAATTTAGCTGGGGATTCTGGTCGATTGTACACCTGACCCAGAGGTGGGTTCCTACCAGTCCACACCTATTTGGTAGAACCGGTTCGTCAAATCTACCGAACCGGTTAGAAGAGGTTCCACCAGTGGACCCGGAAAGCAGGCCACACCTACAGAAGAGGTTCCAAAATTTTTTGAAACCCACCACTGGTCCTTGGATATGATTATTCTACACTATCATGCCCATATTTATAAAACTCAGTGCCTCTGTGAAAGGTAAGGATGACTACTGCGTTTGTGGTGCAATCAGAACATTGCGTGTGTTGAAGTTGTTTTAACGCAAACCAAAGATGCCCTTTAAAAAACAAGTTTACATCCTATTCTTATGCATGCCAGTGCTGTGTGTGAGGGAATTTAAGGTGGTTCTGACAAGTGTCGTCGGCATCTTCATATCCTGTCACATGGGCGGCAAGCCACTCCCATCCGGTCACATGGGCGGCAAGCTACTCCCACAAAGGAGGCCACACCCACAGAGTAGGTTCGAACAATTTTTGAAACCCACCACTGACCTGACCTGACACAATAAACTCCAACACATCAAGCATCCTATTGAGAAACCCACTGTGATTTGTTCGGCTTGCTTAATCTACAGTAGAGCTGCATCCTGTAATTCCAAGTTTTTATTTGTAAACCAGCACTCACCTTTGGGAACTGGTAGGGAAGGTAAGTGAATCCCACCCCTGGGGATGTGGCATTCTCCTCCTGAGCAGCCAGGTCAGTCTGCACTCTTCTCGCCTTCTCTCCACTCCCCGTGCTCAGGGATCAGGAGGGGTTTAGGGTCCTTGCTTATCACCTAAACTCTGTCTCTCATATTCACTGCTTAGCCTCTCTGGGTCATCCTGCCTGTGTTCCTCCCTCCTTCACTGCCTTCCTCCCTCCCTGCCTACAAGACGGTTCACTGACAAAAGGGCAACTGACAAAAGCGCGCCTGACTAAATTGCGGTGAAAAAATCGCGAATTCTAAACCGCGCCGACGAATGAGCGCTAAAGCGCGCCGACAACAGCGTGCAGACAGAAGCACGCCCTAACCCTAACCCTAACCCTAACCCTAACCCTAACCCTAACCCTAACCCTAACCCTAACCCTAACCCTAACCCTAACCCTAAACCTAAACCTAAACCTAAACCTAAACCTAAACCTTACCTTAACTTAAATCGTGCTTCTGTCGGCGCGCTGTTGTTGGCGTGCTGTTGTCAGCGCGTTGATGATGTCGCGGTTTTAGCAATGCGGTTTTGTCAGCGCGCTTTTGTCATGCGCACATTTGTTGGGTCACATTACAAGACATCCCAATCCTGAGGAGCCCTAGCCTGACTCTGCCTGCTCTTCCCCATTTTCCTTCCAAGCCAACGAAGCCACCCTCTTGATCTCCATTGGCTCTAGTTCTGGATTCTTTTACTGCTGGTTCACTCGGGGACATGCTTCAGGCATGCACATGCTTAATGCATGCTACACGCGCATGTGCAAAAGTAAAAATATTGCTTCTGCGCAGAAGCAAAAAACAACATGGCACCACCTAAGGCACCACCGACAGAACTGGTTCAAGCTCATGCATGGTTGAGTTACTACCTATTCAGCCGAACTAGTCAGAACTGGTAGGAACCCACCTCTGCTCCAGTTCCAGCTCATCTTCCCTCTGCAGATTCAGGCTCCAATGGCACGACACAGTGACTTGAGATCTCAATAGATCCAATTGGTGTGGTACCAAAATGTCTCATTTTTCCTGCATACGACCCCACCTTTAACTCACTCATACCTTTTCCCCCAAAACACCCAAAATAGATGATTGCTTGGGATGGTGAGCTCTCCCTTAACTGGTCCAAATAATATGGATGTGAACAAGGGCTGCAAATGCACACCTGCATCTATTTTTTTAAAAAAAAACCTGTAGCGACTCTGAAGAACGGCATCCCAAGTTGATAGTCCATTTATAATAACGCAACCAATCTATAATTAACCCTACAAGGAAGTTGTGGTTTTTAAAAGTTAATGAGGTGGCTCCTAGCTTAATTTGGGTCCGTGGTGAAATTGGTAGCTCGGGTTATGTATGACAAATGGCACCGGACGAGGCCTTTTAATGAAGTACCACAAACTCCTTGGAGCATAATCAATTCCCCTTTGAATGGTTCTGTAAAGCAAACACAACTGCAAGCGATGTGTAGATCATTGTGGGTAATAACGAGAGTCAATGGAGCTGCATTTAGCCAAGCCAAGATTGTTCTGATGGAAACAGACTCCCCGCAAAGAAAACCCCCCCTTTATTTACAGATTGGGAATTAACTGCATTCACCAACAGAAAGTCCAGGCCAGACTCCTGCAGGAAGTTTGAGTTTGAGTTTAATAAAATTTATATGCCGCCTACTTCCACTGGGACTCTGGGCGGCTCACAGCAAAAAAATGCATTTAAAATTGAAGAAAAGATACAATATTTAAAATTAATACATCATCCATTCAGTCAAGTGGGGCTGGATATTAATCAACAACCCCAGGCCTGCCGGAACAGCCAGGTCTTGGTCGCTTTACGGAAGGCCGGGAGAGTGGTAAGGGTCTGGATCTCTGTGGGTAGCTCGTTCCACAGGGCCGGTGCAGCTACAGAGAAGGCCCTCCCTTGGGGGGGCCACCAGCCGGCATTGTCCGGTCGACAGCACCCAGAGGAGGCCCAACCTGTGTGATCTTATTGGTCATTGGGAGGTGAATGGCAGGAGGCGGTCTCTCAGGTAGCCAGGTCCTATACCATGTAGGGCTTAAAAAGTAACAACTAGCACCTTGAAGCGCATCCGGAGACCAATGGGGAGCCAGTGCAGCTTGCGGAGGATAGGTGTAACATGGGTGTATCTAGGTACACCCATTATCGCTCGCAAGTTAACTGAAACAATAGTCCTGAGCAGCTCCTTATGATAAATGCAAGGCCGTGAGTTCCCAGCTGGGAAGCTGCAAATTAAGTCAGTTCAAACAGAGAAATAGACAAACCTCAGTTCTGGCAAGGCAGTCTTTGTCAGTGACGTGCGGTGAGGGATACCGTTGGTGAGGCAAGAGCGCGGCAGCGGTGAGAAGCAACGTCCCCGCCGCTGTGTCCGACAGGCGTCTCTCGTTTATGATGGACATAAACACGAGATGCCTGTCGGACACAGCGGCGGGGGTGTTGCTTCTCGCCGCTGCCGCGCTCTGCCGCCTTGCCCCCCGCCTCCTCCATCCCCGCTGACATTCTTGGGAGCAGGTCGGGTGGCTGGCTGGCTGGCTGGCAGGAGAAGAGCGGTGACTCTTTGTGCCGGCTGGCCGGCCAGGCAGGGAGCAGGTCGGGTGGGGGTGGGTGGCTGGCTGGCTGGGAGGAGAAGAGCGGTGAGTCTTTGTGCCGGCCAGCCGGCCGTCCAAGCAGGGAGCAGGTCGGGTGGGGGTGAGTGACTGGCTGGCTGGGAGAAGAGTGGTGAGTCCCTCCCCAACCAGCCACAAGGGCTCACCGCTCTTCTCCTCCTCCTCCCCGCTCGGTGCTGGGCTGGCTGCAGAAGAAATGGCAGCTGGTGAAAGAAAAACCTCTCCAGAATCACCCTTGCACTTGCGCAGTCGCTCAAGTGCAAGACATAATTCGCTGCTCCCAGATCAGGAGGCGGGAGAATCAGTGCCTCTTTTGCATATTAAATCTTTTGCTTTTTAACTCCGCCTTAACTTTTAAAAGGCAAAAAATTCCTTAATCAAAAGAGGCCCTGAGTTCTCTGGCCTCCTCCTAGTTAACACTGAGAGCAGACACCAAGCCACTGTGACTTGAAATCTGGTAGCAACTATCCTGGCTTTAATTCATTAAAAAAAAATATTTAAAACTCTTTCCTTTCTCTCAGGAGACTGGGGAGGCTCTGCCTCCCTTGCCTCTAGTGACTGCACGTCCCTGGTCTTTGTCGTACAAAACACACAAGGAACAAACTTTCCAGAAATGTGAGCGGTTGTCTGCAACAACCAAACCATTCCCCTTTCCTCCTATTTATTCCCCAGCCAGGGAAAGGCCATTCAGCATCCCTGTGTTGTTGTTTTTTTTGCTTCCCAAGCCGACTCATTGTCCTCCATTGTTCACCTCTCCTAATATGGAAATGGCATTGTGACACCTGTTCCCCACCAAGGCAACTCATCAACCCTATTCCCACAACCCAGCTGATTTGGTCATCTGTTCCTCTGTCCTACTGATCTAGTTTTGTGAGTCAATAGCACATCATGAAGTATCTGGTGACCATCAGGAAGGAAAGGGGGAATTAAAAAGAGCAAGATTTCACAATCAGAAGCATGACCATTATGGACAGGACAGCAGGCCTTATTCACCCTGTGCCAGGATTTCAAGTAACACCCCCCAATGAACGAAGACTCTGAGCCTTGAGTTTCCTCAAAGTTGCAATTTATGAGAAATGTCATATTGGCACAACTGGGAAAATCCAAATCTGAAAGTTTCCAGGTGCCTCCACTGTCCCAACTAGAGATGCCTCCCAGTCACACCACTCCAGGTGCAGGGTAAGATGTCCTTGACTCTCTGAGAAAGGAACGTTATTTAGACTATATATCTCCCATACGCCATATAATCCCCCCTCCTGTTTTCCCACAGTAGAAACATGTGGAAGGCCTGAAGGCCCCAGGTAAAAGATGGCTTCCAGGCCTGACACACTATACAAAATGTTTTTTAACCCTTCCTACATTCACTGGGGAATGGGTAAAAATCTCTTGTCTCGGGCGCAAATGGAAGTTACATTACCACTCCTCTGATGCAGCTAATTTTGGAGGGAGAGATTCAGTTTAACCCTAGACAATATCTAACTGAGCCTAGAATCAAACTCTCTGAGTTAATTAGATGGATCAAATTATCTGGAGAGTTTATGGGATCCATTATGCACTCAAGCAAAACATGAAAAAGGACCCATCACTGTGGATGTCTGCAGGGGAAGTCTAAGCATGCATAACTAGGTGTCTGCAGGCAATTATGCAATGAATTCTAAAACAAGTTGCTGGTACCTTTTTGCATTCTAAATATCTGGTTGGAAATAGGACCCTCTGCCATTCCTATTACTTTTCATATTAAAAGGTAAAGATAAAGGTTCCCCTCGCACATATGTGCTAATCATTCCCGACTCTAGGGGGCAGTGCTCATCTCCATTTCAAAGCAGAAGAGCCAGTGCTGTCTGAAGACATCTCCATGGTCATGTGGCTGGCATGACTAAACACCGAAGCTGCACAAAATGCTGTTTCCTTCCCACCAAAGGTGGTCCCTATTTTTCTACTTACATTTTTTAAATGCTTTTGAAATACTAGGTTGGCAGAAGCTGGGACAAGTAACGGGAGCTCACTCTGTTACGCAGAGCTAGGGATTTGGACCACTGAACTGCAGACCTTCCTCAAGTTACTAGCAAATGAGACATTAAATAGTTGTAAATCCCACTGAATACATTCAAATGACTAGGTGTCTGCAAGGAGTGTAAATCCTCCCATTCCTCACTGTTGTGGCCCAGTAGGAGCCGTTGAAGCTGCCACCAGACTCTAACAGTGAGGGGTCCTATGAGTCAGCTCTGGAGGATGTGGAGGACCCTGGATAGGGTTCCGACTCTGAGCAGGGCACAGAGAGGCTTGTTGGCCACCAGGAGGCGCCTGAGCCTTGGACCAGTGGGGAGGAGACAAGGGAGTGTGATCCGGACATCAGCAGTGAGTTGTTCCTGGATGCCCGGCACTGAAGAGCTGATAGGTGTAAGGAACAGTTGTGCAGTTACAGGAGATAATTGCACTCAGCTAGTGGTAATTAGGCTCCTCTCCAGATTATAAGAGGAATGTTTGTGCACACGCCCCGTTGCAGGAGTCAACGCATTGACTAAAAGTTGGATAACTTTCGTGGCTAGCTTGGCAGGCTGGATTGCTGCCAAGGCTTGTCTGTGCTGGATTGCTGCCAAGGCTTGTCTGTCTTTTAATAAATTCCTTAAAGTATCTTTGCTTGGCGTGCATTGGGTGTGGGACGAGGGGGGTCAGAACACTGCACCATCCAGTCAGAGCTGAAGAAGCTTCTTAGATGAGAAGCAAAACATCTTCGAAGCAAAACCAGAACCTCCAGTTGCCTTTTGAAAAATCGCGTCAAGATCTGCATTTATCCAGACGAACCAAGAGCTTAGCTGGAGGCTTAAATCCTGGATTTAGAGGAGCTATTTCTGATGGAAAAAGATGAGCCTGAAAAGAAAAGATATTGTGAGTCCAAGCTGTGGAGTTTGCGTTCCCACTGTAATAAGTAGTGTATTTATTGTCGTTCTGAAATCAGAGTTTGTCAGCCGAGGCACTTCAGGTCAGGAGGGGTGGGGGGAGTTTCATCACAGCAGAAAAACTTTGGCAATAAAAAGAGAGACGTGCAGCCTCAGAGATAGACTAGTAATTAAATATTGATTGCTTTATCTGGCACACGCGTCTAATGCTAAACAAATGCAAAATCGCTTTGTAAACTTCTTCCGCGTGGATTTTATTTGCTCATTTATTTGGGGCAAACACAGACATGCAAACAAGACTGCCAGGGCATTCATTTTCCGGATTACAAAAAAATATGACAGGTGGCTTCTGCCACCAATCTCCCTCGGATTCAATCAATACCCTGTAGGATAGACAGCCCATTCTGAGAATGACGAAATCGGGAAAAGCTTGGCTTTGTTAGGAGGGAAGAGTTGGCTGGGAAGAGCAGCAAAATATGACTGGAGAAACTGATCGACGACGTGGCATTTTGGATAAAGGCAATTCAAGAAAGCCAGCTGGGTTACTCTGGGCCGGTCATTCTGTTCCTTAACTCAACCCATCACAGAGTTGAAAAATCAGAAATATCACCTCATTTTCACTGCAAAACAATAGTGATGATTTGAGATGATAGAAGTATGTTTTACTGCTCCTTAGCCTTAAAAGAGAGGGATGCAGTGGTTCAGTGGCTAAGACACTGAGCTTGTGGATCCGAAGGCGGGCAGTTCAACAGTTCAAATCCCTAGGGTCTTCGGACAGTGCTGGCTTTTTGGCAGACCAAGAATCATTTTTTAATGAGTTTAAGTTTCTTTTACAGGAGTAGTTTCTTTTACAGAGAAAAATGATGGGAAAATCAAAATATATATTTCAGAAGAGAAAGGAGGGGGGAGGGGAGGATGGAGGGAAGGAATTTGTTGGGAAAGAGAGGCAGGGAGGAAGGAAGGAATTTGATGGGAAAGGAAGGAAGGAATTTGATGGGAAAGAGAGGCAGGGAAGGAGGATGGAAGGATGGAGGGAAGCAAGGAGGTAAGGAATTTGATGGGAAAGAGAAGCAGGGAAGGAGGAAGGAAGGATGGAAGGAGGGGGGAAGGAAGGAATTTGATGGGAAAGGAAGGAAGGAATTTGATGGGAAAGAGAGACAGGGAGGAAGGGAGGGAGGGAGGGAGGGAGGGAAGGAAGGAAGGAAGGAAGGAAGGAAGGGACACAAATTTTCACATATATCCTCATTGGGTGATTTGAACATATGAATGGGTCATCTCAAGTTCCTTTCCATATATCTTATCATGTTGCTTGTCTTACATTATTTAAAACACCTTTCCTTTTTTCAAATATTCAGGAGACAATGATTAAGAAAACTTAAAAAACAGAACCTCACAGCACTTGCACATGATCATATTCAACTCTATTTCTTGTCCAAAGCTTTTTAGTTCAACATATATCTTTCCCTCCAGTATAGTTTGTCTCTGAGTTATATTGCTAACATTCAAATAAAAACATTTTTATACATATCTAAAAAAAGGACTTATTATATTCAGGACAATAAAAATGTCACATTGCAGTGCTCAGAATTTCCAAAAATTATACCCCTGTACACAATTCACCGAGACAGCTTACATCCCATCAAGGTGCAGAATTGAAATGTTGATAAGTAACCCTCTTGGGCAGAATTACATATGCCAACTTAAGGTCAGGTATAAAAACAAGGGAATTGGGAAATGACATGTAAGGGTGCATTTTTGGGGTGTCTGTGTTCTTTCCATCTGTAATATTGTCACCCAGTCCGCACTGGCATTTTGTCATAATCCCCAAGGAGTAATAATGTTGCCCGAGGATGAGACTGAATCACTGGTGATCTTCCTGCTGCCAGTGACCTATAGATGACATTTGGTACCCAATTAATTAGACATACTTCTTTTGAAGCAAATGACACACCATGCATAATTAGAATAGGCATCAAAGTTAGAATCATTGTCTCATTATTCCAACGAAATCACCCTGTGGCACTTAACGATGGTTTTGTAATATCCCCCACAATGATTCCACTCTTACTGTGATTAAGAGGGGATGCCTGACTTAGTTTCAGACGGATTCACTGGAGAAGGAAGGAAATCTGGCACCGAGAAGCAAAACTTGGAATGTGGAAAAGAACGACATTGCAAAACTAACATGGATTCCCAGAAGTCCCCCTTATATGGTCCATAACATCTTCTGGCCTGAGATGGGCAGTAAATATTTCAATCTTACCAATAAATCAATCAATCAATAAATAGAGACACAGGTATTTGAGATTCAAAAGCGACACAGTGGCTCAGTGGCTAAGACGCTAAGCTTGTCGATCAGAAAGGTCAGTAGTTTGGCGGTTCGAATCCCTAGTGCCATGTAATGGAGTGAGCTCCTGTTACTTGTCCCAGCTTCTGCCAACTTAGCAGTTCGAAAGCACGTAAAAAATGCAAGTAGAAAAATATGAACCACCTTTGGTGGGAAGGGAACAGCGTTCCATGTGTCTTTGGCATTCAGTCATGCCAGCCACATGACCACGGAGACATTTTCGGACAGTGCTGTCTCTTTGGCTTTGAAACGGAGATGAACGCCACCCCCTAGAGTCGGGAACGACTAGCACATATGTGCGAGGGGAATCTTTACCTATGGCTTCTACTGTACAGCACAGTGGAGTTGCCATGGTAATGCCTTCACAGTACTCCATAAGGGGGCTCCCTCTGGTAAGGGGGAAAATCCAACATTAGAAATAATGTTTGGTCCAGACGTTTCCCCTCTATAAATAAATACCCAGGCAACACTGGGTTATCAGCTAGTAATAAATAAAAGAAAATCAACCAACAAAAAATCCCATCTATTTTATATGTATCTACTGTCTGTTCCTCTGTCCTTGGCTGGGTTGTTAGTGAAATGGTTGGATGGTTCTCTATTTTTTTTAATAAAAAAATCTGCTGTGAAGGATTTCAGAATATAGCACCTTTTAATTTCAAGTAAAAGAATCAGGGTTCTCTAACGTGTATAATTGATATGGGAATGGAAGGAACCAAAGTTGATTTCCTTATCATTCTTCTGCTTTACTCATCATAAGAAGAATTTCTGAAAAGGAGCAGGTGCTTTTAGCTTCTACGTTCAATCCCTTCTGTTCCTTTACCTTCCCTCAAGCTGCTGTATTACTGATGCACAGGTGTTTATTAAGAAACAATTGAAAACACATTTTAAGATGTGCTGGATAAACTCTCCCTCCCTCCCTCCCTTTTTCTCTCCCTCCATCTCTCTGTCTCTGTATCTATGTGTGTCTCCCTCTCCCTCCCTCCCTCCCCACTCTCTTTCCATAAATACACATTTTGATTTAAAATTCCTCTGATGTACAAATATACTCCCAGAAATTGAAAAAAAAAAAAAACATTCTGCAAAGTAGTGAAAATTAACACCCAGGCATGTCAGGTAGTGCTAACCAGATGAAAATTGTCATTAAAAAAGAAAGAACCAAAAACAAACAAATAAGAAATACATTTGATTTTGTAGTTCAGCCAGTTTGCACCACTTCAGGAGAACCGGTTGTTAAGCTTTTGAGCAGTTTGGTGAACTGGTTGTTGGAAGAAACCCATTAGGGCAGAGAACCGGTTGTTAAATTATCTGAATCCCATCACTGCTTCCAGGTTGTCTCTCTCTTTAGCAAGCTTCCACCCATTGCTTCTTGCCTGATGCTCAAGTGCGTTGGGTGGCCTCAAGCAAGAGATGGAGACATATCTGACACCCAAATTATTTCCCCTACAATTAACATTTGGAAGCATACGAAGGTAAGGCCACATTTTCCAGAGGAATAGCTCTTGATGGGTCTGTTAAATCAATTTGAACTAATTCACTAATGAAACTACATTTCTTCTTTGCTGGTTCTGCCTATGTGTCACATGTAGTCCCACCATCAGAAAAGAATCCCATTCAGCGGAGTAAGTTTGGGACCTCAGATTCAGCAAGCTTGTTATCACATATTTTGTAATTAGCAAGACAAGCCTTGTTTTCTCTCTCAAAACACAAGCAAATATCTCCAGGGGTGGGATTCAGCCAGTTCAGACTGGTTTGGGTGAACCAGTACTTCTGGTGATCCCTTGGCCACACCCACCCACCCCTGCTCTATTCCATCCTATATTTCCTTTGCTTGAAGCCCAGCTGATCAGCGCGGCAGAACGGATCGCTGCGTCTCAGCTGTTTTACGCACCGCGCCTGCAGGAAAAGGTAAGATTTAGTGCTTATTTCAAATGGAATGTACATGCACGAAGTTGTTACACTGGTTGAAACCCACCACTGCAGAGGTGGGTTCCTACCAGTTCGCACCTATTCGGTCAAACCGGTTCGTCAAATCTACCGAACCGGTTAGAAGAGGTTCCACCAGTGGACCCGGAAAGCAGGCCACACTTACAGAAGAGGTTCCAAAATTTTTTGAAGAAACCCACTGGTCCTTGGATATGATTATTCTACACTATCATGCTCACATTTATAAAACTCAGTGCCTCTGAGAAAGGTAAGGATGACTACTGCGTTTGTGGTGCAATCAAAACATTGCGTGTGTTGAAGTTGTTTTAACGCAAACCAAAGATGCCTTTTAAAAAACAAGTTTACATCATATTCTTATGCATGCCAGTGCTGTGTGTGAGGTAATGTAAGGTGGTTCTGACAAGTGTCATCGGCATCTTCATATCCGGTCACATGGGTGGCAAGCCACTCCCATCCGGTCACATGGGCAGCAAGCCACTCCCACAAAGGAGGCCACACCCACAGAGTAGGTTCGAACAATTTTTGAAACCCACCACTGTACCATTGCATATCTCCATTCACACCCAACCCAAAGTCCATTAAATCCCAAGCCCGTATGACCTACAGTAATTTCACCGTTCAGTTTAAGAAGTGGAAACGGGAATGGATTGAAGAAAGTTTAAAAAAAACTGGAGTTAACCACATGAGTGCATCAGTATGTAAATGTGAATATCTATTAATCGATCAAGAGACCATTGTAATGAATTTCTGACAAACTTGGAAACTTTTCCAAGTCATAATAAAGCCTCAGTCTTAGGCTCCTTAAATTTCATGGAAGCCAATGAGAATGTCACAGCTTAACCAGATTGGGGAATGGAGTCTGGTGGCATTAAGTGATGGCTTGGGGGCAGCTATTTGATGGTATTTTTTTCAGTGTCTGTATCTTTTTGCAGCTCTTTCTCCCATCTACTGAATTTCCTCTTTGTCGGAAAATATATTTGAAGATATATATATATATGTTGCTTGGCAACTTAAGCCTTTGAAGGGAAGACCTAGATAGCCCAGAATATTTCAGCTAGGTATTGTTGGTTATCTTTAATTGTCTACATGATTTAAATGAGTGACTCAAAATAAGAATAAGTATGAGTGCTACTATAGATTCCTCACCATGCTCCATGGTTAGCTGACAATAAGAATGTTTGAAATTTCCATTCCGGTGAAAAGATCAGCAACGAAAATTAATGCACCTCCACAAACATAACATCAGTTTTACAGGTGCTTTTCAAAATTATAACCAAATTACACCTTATTTATTTTTAGTTGTGCCCCTGATGTAATGTCACCTGTAACTTAATTGACTAAACTTGTGCCTGGGAGAAATATGTGATCAGAATTTTTCACAGAACCTACAAAACCATTACTAGGGACTTTCCCAGCTGTTATTATTTGAATAAAAATGCTTTGTTCTAAAAATGCTTTCCCTACTGTGACATCAATTACACCTTACATGCATGGATGAATTTCCGACTGATAATGTCATCATATGCGCAAAGAGTTAAGCAGGACAGAAACAAAGTTTAACCCTAGGAAGTAAACTCACATACACAAGCATTCTTACCTATAGAAAAAAGAATGTATTTTCCTTTTCCTTTCTTTTTCCCCTCCTTTTTTTCAAAACAGAAATCACCTACCAAATTGTACATTGCTGCAACGAATTTATCCATCAATTATAAATGATGGAAAGAAGGAAATCCCTTCATTTTAATTACAATTTCATTTCTAACACATAATGACCACAGACCTTATCTTAGTTGGAAAGCTGCCATGTAAATATTTTCCAAAGGCAGTGCTGTGCAAGGAAAGACTTGGCACAGAGTCTCTGAGATTCATGGACAGATCTTTACACTCCTGAAATGAATGAACGAACAAAGGAACGAATTGTTTCCTGCAAAAGCCCACTCCCCTTTCGCTCCTCTTTTATTTCCTATGGGAGGGGCCATTCGCCATCCACCTGTGACTTTACTACCAAGTCGACCCTGATTTCTTAGCTGTTCTTTTCTTCTTGCAGTTCTGCTCATGTGCACCCTGGGAACAGGCTCCAGCTGTTCCT
This sequence comes from Thamnophis elegans, assembly GCF_009769535.1. Lineage (NCBI taxonomy): Eukaryota > Metazoa > Chordata > Lepidosauria > Squamata > Natricidae > Thamnophis > Thamnophis elegans. The sequence continues at coordinate 63,301,502 of NC_045551.1, forward strand.
CTGCCTCACTGCTGTCTAGCTCCGAAGGCAGCTGAGAACTGCCAGACAGCCTTGACCCCCCTCTGTCTCTGATGCAGAGCCCTCATTTGAGTCTTCTCCAGCCTCCAGGACTGGCCCATGTTCCTCCCCAACCTCCTCACTGTCTGACTCTGTTGCCATCTCCATTAGCTGCTGGTGGTCACAACACTAATTTGCTTTGTTACAAGAGATATGTATGCTTCCAAAGAGAGCCAGATCTTACAGAAAGGCTGGATGGTCAAATAATAGTTAGAGTAGGTAGCACATTATGAATGTTTTGGATTTTAATTAATCAATTTTCTAAAGTGATTAAGGTAAAGGAGTCCCTGCAGATTTTACTTTCCTAGCCAATCCTAACTATAATGGGTGGTTCATATCTGTTTCGCGGCCATTGAGCCAGTGCTGTTTGAAGACATTTCCTTGGTCATGTGGCTAGTGATACCTATTTATCTACTTGCATTTGCATGCTTTTGAACTGCTAGGTAGGAAAAAGAAACCTTTCATGTCACCAGAGATTCTCCAGTTATGCACTAACAATTATAATGATAATTGATGGATCTTTATAAAGAGACTATCTTCAAATATTCAGGAAAGCACATAGTCTGAGATGAAGCTTATCTTCATTTTAGATCTAAATTTTCATCCTGATCTTAATAAGACGCCACATTCTTGGAAGCTCATTATGAACAATTACATCTCTCTCTCAGTTTTGTGTAGCGAAATCATACTGAAATTCAGTCTACCTCTCTCTCTCTCTCCCCGTGTGTCTGGGTGTGTAGGAGGAAAGCACAGTGGTATTCAGTATCTTAAAGTGCTTTCAGAAAGAAGTGTATAATTTATTTTAGCAGTTTACTGAATGCAACTCCTACTAATATAACTGGAGGTGATTAAAGTAGGCGTCCAGTTCATTAGGGGGAAAAAAAAAGAAATAGATGGTGGGAAATTCTAAAACCTATAACAAACAACGTGCTTTAATTTAATGCTGAACCTTTCACAACCAGCAAAACCAGTTAGTAAAATGATTCGGCAAATGGCAAGGACATATTAAAATAATGGAAATGAAGAGGAAGAAACTTGGCTATTCAAGGTAACTTGAACTAATATTAAAAGCAAGCAAAACCCTTTCTTAATGCATTATTATTATTATTATACTACAATTGTATCACAGTGGCCAGTTGTTTCACCGGATTTGGCATTGGTTACTAGTCGGGCCCCACCCAGAGGCCTAGGACGTCATAACGTATTTTCGTAATATACGTGCAGATCCAAGCAGTGCGGCTTTTTGCATTTGACTGATGGTGATTTTGTCAATTTTTAACTGTTTTAAATGTAATTCCAGTGCTTTTGGAATAGCACCTAGTGTGCCAATTACCACTGGAATTACCACTGCTGGTTTGTGCCATAGTCGTTGAATTTCAATTTTTAAGTCCTGGTATTTTGCGATTTTTTCATGTTCCTTCTCAGCGACCCTGCTATCACCTGGTATTGCGATGTCTATGATTGTGACCTTATTTTTCTCAACCAGTGTGATGTCTGGTGTATTTTGTCCATTTGTATGTGAAAATCCCACAAGAACTTGACCATCTGATTTTCGGTGACTTTTTCAGGCTGATGTTCCCACCAGTTTGTTGCTGTTTTAATATTATAATTTTTGCACAAATTCCAATGGATCATTTGTGCTACTGAATTGTGCCGCAATTTATAAACAGTCTGCGTGACTTTTTTTACAGCAGCTGAGTATGTGATCAACAGTTTCATCAGCTTCTTTGCAAAGTCTGCATTTGGCATCATCAGAGGATTTTTCGATTTTGGCCTTAATGGCATTTGTGCGGATAGCTTGTTCTTGCGCATCCAGGATTAGTGACTCTGTTTCTTTCTTTAATGTACCTGTTGTTAACCATAACCAAGTTTGTTCACTGTCCACTTTATCTTTTATTTTTTCCAGAAATTGGCCATGCAGTGCTTTGTTCTGCCAACTCTCCATTCTTGAGAGTTGTTGTTGTTGTTGTTGTTGTTGTTGTTGTTTATTCATTTCATTTCTGTTGAGTGTTCTATTGACTCTTTTGCAACTTATTCAGTTAATTTTAACAGTTAATTTCAGCTGCTACAATAAAGGATCTAACCATGCATTTCTTATACATATAACTGTCACAGTGATGGGCCATTGTTTATAATATAATAAATGTGTGCCTCTAAATATTTGTCTATCCAATTTGTCCATTGGATATCATAGCATCCAATGCATTATTTGAACACAATTTGTCCAGGGGACGAAAATCTATTTCATCTATATTTTTATTGTATTTGTTCTTCTTCGCAATCTTTTATAATCCAATAAATGCTATAAGTATTTTGTTTTTTGTATTGGGAATATAACTGATTATATTATAGTATATGCACCAACTAGACAAAACTGCCTTGTCTAAAAAAAATGACAAATTAAAAAATATTCCTCGAGTAACATGTTAACTAGTCTTCCCTTTACCCGCTGGTTTCCAGGAGAAAAAGAATGAAGGATACTTTAAAAAATCTGGAATTGAGATATACAATTTGATTAGAAATTTCAACACCACTAAGACTGAAAATTATGCCTCATCCTCCCAATTTCATGCTTAAATAAAGTAGACGTTTTCATTATTTCAGTCCATGTAACTTGAGTAATATCTGATTTAAAGCCTAATTTAATTTAGATGTTTTAATCAAATTAATTCAGACTGCCAAATTAGGTCAACGAATCAAGTTGATCTGCGCAAAAATTTTGATCTGATTTGGAACAAACATTATACATCGAGTTGATGAATTGGTTCAAAGTTGGATTTGAAATAGTGATTCAATCCGAATGTTAATTTTATTCAGAAATACTACTGAAATACGATCAAATCAACTATCCAGATGAAGCCCTTTATACAAGGTAGTGTCAGTAAAATAGAAACTCTAGGGGGCGGTGCTCATCTCCATTTCAATGCTGAAGAGCCAGCACTATCCTAAGATGTCTCTGTGGTCATGTGGCCAGCATGACTAAATGCTGAAGGCGCGCAGAACGCTGTTACCTTCCCACCAAAGGTGGTCCCTATTTTTTTACTTGCATTTTTACATGGTTTTGAACTGCTAGGTTGGCAGAAGCTGGACAAGTAACGGGAGCTCACTCCATTATGTGGCGCTAGGGATTCAAACTACCGAACTGCAGACCTTCTGATCAACAAGCTCAGCCTCTTAGCCATTGAGCCACGGTATCGCCAAAACAAGATTATTTTATCCTTATTATGTCAAAAAATATATTGTGCATAAGATATTAATAAGTACTGTGGTTTGTTCTTTGCAAGTTGCTGAATTTAGCATCATAGGGTTTTTTTTCCTATTCAAAAAGGAATATTGTTTCTATAATCACTTTTGGTCTTCTGTGACACTACCATTTCTATTAATTAATAAACTTTGGTCCTATTATAAATTATTTCTCTTTGTTCTTTCTGAATCAATCTAGTTGTTGCTTACTCCTATAAGATTTCTTCCTGTAAAAAATGACATGCTGTCACAACATTAGATTTCATGTGATGAAAACAAGCATCTAACTAAAATTATATCTATTACATCTGAACATGTCATAAAAGCAATGGAAAACAGACTGAAATGATAACAATTTCTTCATACGAGCAATGCTAAACACTGACAATAGGACTTGAAAATTATGGTGGTGTTATTCTGTCTTTTTTTATATAACAATAATATCTGGTAAATACAATTCCACCTTGATGCACATATGCACACACCAGAGAGAGAGAGAGAGAGAGAGAGAGAGAGAGAGAGACAGACAGACAGACAGAGAGATAGACAGAGACAGAGAGACAGAGAGAGAGACAGAGAGACAGAGAGACAGAGAGGGACAGAGGCAGGGAGAGACAGACAGAGAGAGAGAGGGAGGGAGGGAGAGGGAGAGACAGACACAGACAGAGACACAGACAGACCGAGACAGAGAGAGAGAGACAGAGACAGAGACAGGGAGAGACAGACAGAGAGAGGGGGGAGGGAGAGGGAGAGAGGGAGGAAGAAAGAGAGAGGGAGAGAGACAGAGACAGAGACAGACAGACAGACCGAGACAGAGAGAGAGAGAGATAGACAGAGAGGGACAGAGACAGGGAGAGACAGACAGAGAGAGAGAGAGGGAGGGAGGGAGAGGGAGAGAGGGAGGGAGGGAGAGACAGAGGGAGAGACAGAGACAGGCACAGACAGACCGACTGAGACAGAGAGAGAGAGACAGAGAAAGAGAGAGAGACAGAGAGGGACAGAGACAGGGAGAGACAGAGAGAGGGGGGAGAGAGGGAGAGACAGAGACAGATAGACAGAGAGAGAGAGAAATTCAGTATGACTTCACTGCACAAGGCTGCCATTTTGGATAATCACTATTGTCTTCCATAATATTTAGTTCAACAATCACCCACACAGGCGCACAAAATTCCCCCTTTTTCAGTTGCCCATAATGTTTCCAATCAAGAAAGTCCAGCTTCATTAGCAGACAATATGGTAATCATCAAGCAAATTGTACAGGAGGGAAATGTTATCACAAAAGAGAAAGAGATTGATTTTATTCCACAGCAAATCCTCTTGAGTTTTTTTTTCTTTTTTGGTTTTTTTCCTTCTTTTTTTCTACATGAGCTGAGCGTAAGGTTAACTAGTCTCATAACTTTTAAGAAACAAACTCACGTACTGTGTCATCAATTATGCCATGAAATATCATCAAATATACATGGATCTGTAATAAGGATATGTTGAAAATTGTGGCAATTGCTATTATAAATCATTATTTCTTTTTGCACTTATTCTGAGAAAATGTTCTGCTACGGAGCATCATGCAGACACTGTTGAAGTTAGGGAAAAAGAAGTTCATATTTCAGACCGACATAGGTAGGTGTGGAGTTCAAGCTAGCTACTTTATTGATGTATGCCTATTTCACAGGAATCTTCCCGCATTGGCAATTTGCTCCTGGAAAGACTAGATAAGGTTCAATGGACTTCAAAGAGGGGATCAAACCTTGCCTTCTTCTGTCTACATAATGGTCTCATGCTTGACTGCTGCTCCCAAGAGTCTCTGATGTTATCATTAGAAGCAGGGCAATAAAGGTAAACTATGTATATGCATAAAAGCCAAATACTACTCACTCATCATGAAATCTCCAGAACCGTAAAGCCTACAAACTTGAAATTTGGCATTTATATGTTCCTCTTGCTTTCTAGGTGCTCGCTAAGAAAGGATTTTTCAAAATGACCATCCGATCATTAGTATTTCTTATACAGTAATTAACACGCTGTGATGCTAAGGAGTTCTACTCCCCCTTCCTACCTGAAAAGAACTCTGTTCCAACTGCCAGTTGCCTTATATTAACATGCTCTGATGCTAAAGCATTAGACATTCCACTCCCTCTCCTCACCTGAAACAACTCTTTTCCAACTGCTGGTTGCCTCACATTCCGTTACCTCAGTTCAAACTGGCAGACGTTCCACGCTTTCACTCAGGAATGGTCTGAGGCTCCTTACAGTAAAAAATGATGGTACCTCACTAAAATCTCTATGCCTTCCACCTATGGAACTGCTTCTGGACTCAAGGCAGCAGGAGCGATATTCCCTTATGTGTTTCAATCACCAACCAACACTAAGCCAACAGATTGAACCGGAGTGAACCAGATTTCTCCTGCATTGCCGGATCACATAGTTTAATAATGAAACATGGGTATCCAGCTAGTAAGCTATATAACTCACTATCTTCCTCTCCCCCAAAATTCTGCTGTTGATTTTAAGTGAGGCAAATCCATTAGTAGGCAAAGGAGTAGCTATCAATTTTTAGTCAGGAAAATCCACTAGTAAGCAAGGGGGTTACTACTAGATTGTAACTACTATCCAGTAAGTCTTTTTTCTTCTTCTTATGCACTTACTTTGATGGGGACACAATTTGTTTTGGAACAATTAGATTATTAATTTATTCAAATTTAGGTTCTTAAATCAAGGTCTTTTGTTTACCATCTTTCAATCCGATATGTTCCCTGCAGCTGTCTTTCCCTTCCTTGTTAAAGGCTGGCAGTCACGTCTTCTGGTCGGCCATTAATCAGCCGACCTCCTTTGCACTCGATCTGAGGGAGCCTCTTGCTTCGTGGGGGAGATCGTCTTTCTCCCTCCGCTGCGCCGATGCTTCCCCTCTCCACTGGTCCTCGCACCTCGAAAAGACCTTGCCTGCTACAGCCACGCTCGTGCAAAAGGCCAGGCGAACCGAGCAGAGGATCTGTCGGCAGCTCACACCGGCGTGATGCCAAACCGGAAGTCAGCCAGTCTACTTATTCTAATAGTCTTCAAACTCCTTGGCTTTCAAGGTTTCAACTAAATCTTGAAAACAATTTCAATTTCCTAATTTTTCCATTAACAGTTCACCTTCTTGTTGTATTATGATTAGTTTCCTACAATGGACTCTACATTGGGCTGTTTTTAAAAGTAATTTTAGAAATCACTCCTGATTACAAAATCCAGATGCCCATTGATAAGTATTTGTGAGAGTTGCATGAGAACGACTGTTTCTTTGCTAAATCTGCAGAAAGCAATTAAGACAGTCAGTTTCCAATAAACTCTCATGAAAGAAGATGCAATTCAATTGGAGGAAGAGCTCAGGGGGATATGGATTTAGTCTTACTCCATCAAGGCTTGTATTTTTGTGTTGACTTATTTTCTAGAGTTTTTCTTCTTCTCTTTTGAGACAGAAGCTGACTAGAATCTTTGTAACTGGAAGCAGACAAAAATAAATGAGTATCATTGACACTGAACCATTTAAAGTGGATTCTAATTTATCAGTAACTATAAGGCAGCGTGATGTATTTTAAGAGAATAAATCTGTGCTTTGAAATGTAAGGTAAAGTTTCCCACGCACATGCGTGCTAGTCATTTCCGGCACTAGGGGGCAGTGCTCATCCCCGTTTCAAAGATGAAGAGCCAGCGCTGTCCGAAGACATCTCGGTGGTCATGTGGCCGGCATGACTAAATGCCGAAGGCACATGGAACACTGTTACCTTCCCACCAAAGGTGGTTCCTATTTTTCTACTTGCATTTTTTATGTGCTTTCAAACTGCTAGGTTGGCAGAAGCTGGGACAAGTAATGGGAGCTCACTCCATTATTGTTGGAGAATTCATCCTCAGAGTCCCGTATAGTTGGATGCTGAGCTTCATACTAATTTTATTTTTGGAATATTTACATTTCTACCTTACCTTGTATCTGTCACATAAAGAGGCCATTCCTGGATATTTTGGTATAAGAAAAGTCCTACCTATTAAATTTTGGAAGTGGCCAGCCTTTAGTAGCTTCAGCAGTGTTTTATTTTGTGTTGTAGATTACTGTAAAAAGAATGGCAGGTTATTTGAAATGTTTTGAGATTAGATATTTTTCATCTGAGGTAGATGATAGATAGATAGATAGATAGATAGATAGATAGATAGATAGATAGATAGATAGATAGATAGATAGATAGATAGATAGATAGATAGATAGCAGTGACATGCGGTGAGCTTTATGGCTGGTGAGGCACTGACACAGTGGTGGGTTTCAATTTTTTTTAGACTTTTGGACTTCAACTCCCAGAATTCCACAGCCGGGCATGCTCAGTTCTGATTTAAAGCGACAGCATTTGTTTTTCTCCTTTGCAAAATAAGTTTCCTTCTTTGTTTTTCTTTTTCTTCTCCCTTCCCCTCCTTCCTCCCTCTCTCAAACACACACACACACACACACACACACACACACACACACACACGTTGGATTGGACTATCTCTCCTACCCCCTTCCCTCTCTCACTCACTCACTCTCTCTCTCTCAAACAAACAAACACACACACACACAGACACACAGACACACACACACAAAGTTGGATTGGAGGGAGAGCACCAGCGAGGAGACCACAGGAGGAGGCAGGAAGCCAGTCAAAGAACCATACTGGAGCACACATACTTTCCCCCAGCCCTGGAAGGATCCAGCCCAGCTTCACTGATTACAGGTTTGAAAAGGCAACGTGGCTCTGCCTGAAATCAAACTACACTTGGGGAGGGAGAGCACAAGCGAGCCAGAGTCCTTCCCTCCAGCCTTTGCCCAAAGCCCCACACCAGGAGGATGAAGTTTGAATTCCGCCCTCTCCCTCTGACCCACATGTACCTTTTCCAGTGGTTTCAGAGAGGATTTCAACTCTGCTCTTGCCTCAGATCCTCTGAAGAAGCTCCGCCCAAACGAGCACCCTCTACTATGAGGCAGGAGAACGGCGTGCCTCACCTACGTCAGGAATTTTTAAGCTTTTAACCCTTGCTTAACTCTGCTCGAGTAATCATAAAACGCCTAAAGTCAGACTAGATGAGGTTCTTCTGCCTCATAGTAGAGGACGCTTTTTTAGAGGCTTTTTTAAACAGTTAAGCAGAGTCATCCACGCCGAGGCAGCAACTAGCTCAGCCTGACCTCAGCTCTTGCCTTTTTCCTTTTACATTTTTTTTTCTTTTCATGATGGGTGTCGTGAAGCTCCCCTGCCTCACCTGACTGCACCTCACTGGTAGGTAGGTAGGTAGGTAGGTAGGTAGAGGGAGAGAGAAAGAGAGAGAGGGAGGGAGGGAGAGAGTTAGTTAGTTAGTTAGGAAACTGGAGTCCATCTTAACATTGTGTTTAACTTATTTTTAATGTTTTCTTAACGTTAAAAGTAGGTTTTCTAGGTTTAGCTGTGTTTCCCTATCCATCAGCACCACCAAGTGGTGAAAAATGTATTTTCTACCTCCTTTGGATTCCCTTTCTCCACGTTGCTGAATTCTCGCCTCTCCAAGCGGATGTTGAAGGCTCAAAGGTTCTGCCAAGAAATGAACAGATGGTGACCCTTGCTGAAATCTCATTTTACCAGTATATATGCAGGATTCAATTTATTAGTAAAAATGACTACATTAGGCTGCCATGTGTTGCCAGAGTTCTATTAAACCACAAGAGGCATTTTCTCCTGAATGAAAATGCATGGAATATTTCTGCATGGTTAGAATGTTTGCCTGTGTGCTCAACAAAAATTAAGAAGGCAATCAAGTGATCTTCAGAAAATATGATGCAAACATTAAAAGGATGGAAGGAAGAGGATCGTGTTATTTAATGTTAAGGGAAAAGGGGGGAGAAGAAGGGAAAGAATTAAAACTGGATTTTTTTTTAATAGTATATTTTATTTTCATTTTCATACACTCACATGTATGCACCATACAGTATTAAACAATAATTGCATCAATTCCTCTTGTCGACAATGCCCCAGAAAATAAAAGCCCAATAAAAGCTCTTCCATTCTCCATACACCTCTTTCTTCCACCACCCTCCAACTTTCTATCTTCCCTCCATCATCCCCCTCTACCCTACTTCCCCTCGCCCTCTACCACTCCTCTCTCCAGATCCGCTCCCCACCTTCCTTTTCGCCTCCCCCCCCCACCCTCTCTCCCATCCCTCTCTACCCATCTTTCTTCTTTCCTACTCCTCCTCCCCTCGGTGTATTTCCACTATATGTGAATGTATTTGGCTTATCCTATCTTTAAAGAAAAATTAGAGAAAAACAGTATACATGTGAAGTCACATTGCATTGAGATCTAACACATCGTGTCTAGCCTAATATATATCCCTCCCACAATTATTATTGTGATGTAACTAATTAAGAAATAAAGAAATGATAGCATATTGTTAATGGAAGGAAAAAATTGAAAAAAATGCTCCCTGTGCTTAAATTGAATTAGAGAATCTATGCTGTTTATAGCAAAATATACCAATGGAAAGGAAAATTTGGTGTAACTTTGAAGGGGAAATGGAAGATATTGTTTATGCATTAGGAAAAAAATAATCATAAAGATGAAAAATAATGGAAGAGAATAATTTGACTGAAAGTGAAAAGAAAACTATGATGTCAAAAGGACTGTGTAAATGAGAGGATATAAAAGAAAAAACCCAGAAAACTCTTTGTTCCTATACTATGTATAATTTGTATTTTTTTTTAAAAAACACCTTGGGAAAAAAAGAGAGGAAGAAAAAAGGAGAGGAGAGATCCAAGACAACTGAATTTCTTCTAGAAACACTTGGAACTACAGTTCCAGCTTTTCATTTATGAAATTTCCATAGAGTATTAGACTTCTGGAGCCATTTCAGTAATCAATCCAGATGATCCTGCTATCCTCTCAAATGACTTGGCATGCCGAATGAAAATGACAGAGCCAATTATACAACAGTTTTCAGTTGCTATTGTTTTCACTCAATCTCCCCAAAGCTGTTTCAAGTGAGCTTATAGATGGAGAGTGTCAAACTCATAGGCCCGAACCACACTGAACTGGAAGTAATGGCAGGAACCCACACCTGATGTGGGGTCCATAGGTCAAAACCAGCACTTTGAATTATGAATTTGGATCAGTGGTGGTTCCTGATCCACCACAAAAAAATTTGGAACCTCTTCTGTAGGTGTGGCCTGCTTTGTGGGAGTGGCTTGCCGGCTATGTGACCGGGTGGGAGTGGCGTGCCAGCCATGTGACTGGGTGGGCGTGGTCAACTTCTAAAATGTGGTGAAACTCACTTAACAACGCTCTTGCTTAGCAACCAAAATGTTGGCTCAGGAACTCTGGCATTGAAGTGTGCAAGTCTTAAAGCTGTCAAGTTACAAGACCCCTGCACCACTAACCCTTTAGAACACCACCCCCAGGGGTGTTCAAACTTGACAGATTTAAGATTTGCGGACTTCAACTCCCATAATTCCTCCTCTCGCTCTTCATCTTGATGATGTGTGGACGGGCGGGGGGAGGGAGCTGTAACCGGTTCTAAACGGCACTGTAGATTTGTGGAACCTCTTCTATAGAAGAGGTTAGAACTGGCAGGAACCCACCCCTGATATGGATGACCTGCAAAAGACTACGCCATTCCCAAACAAGGTTGTTTGGTGCCCGACAAAACTCAACCGTAGCTTTGACAAAGTTGTGCAAGGTAGAAGAAGCACCCGTCTCTAGGTTAGGAGCAAGGATTAATACGACAAGGAAGCCCTGCAAGAAATATTGCAACTGCCAATAACAACGCTTTTACATCCTTGTCTGACTTTGCCAATAGCCTTAGCAGTAGATTACTGTCACAAATTCATTGGGGAGGGTGTAACTTCTCCTCAGGTTAAAAGCAGGCTCCAATAATAGAAGCACTGATTTGACAGGAACAGTTGAGGAACAAAGTTTAAGGAAAATCAGCCAAAAGCTTTCGAGACACCAGTACAGATGATTTTTTTAGATCACCTTTTTTTAACTTGTGGCAACAGTCAAGCCTCCACTTGGGGTGCACAGATGGGTCTCTGAAACATACGACACAATAACCTCTTTGTTAGAAGATTGATACGGCAATTCTTTCTTTCCAACTGAAAAGCATGGTGAATGAATTGCCACCTTGTACCATTCTGCTAAGTCAGGGACCAGCAACCTGTGGCTCTGGAGCCGCATGTGGCTCTTTCATCCCTCTGCTGGGGCTCCCTGTCACTGGTCGGCTCTACAATTGATAGGGTTTTCAGTTAGGACAGGTAGATGAAAAAGGATGTCACACTAGGAGGAGACTCTATGGTGGGGGAACTGACTTCTGGTCAGCAGAAGAAAAAGGATGTCACACTAGGAGGAGACTCTATGGTGGGGGAACTGACTTCTGGTCAGCAGAAGAAAAAGGACGCCGGGCTACAAGGAGACTCTATGATGGGGAAACCGTACTTCCAATCAGCTCCAGAATTGAACGGCAGGCTTCTGGCTAGGAACTTTGTGGTTCTTTGAGTGTTTAAGGTTGCCAACCCCTGTGCTAAGAGAATTCCATTCCCGTTGGGAAAAGGGCATAGTCCAAGAAATAAATAAAAATTGGTCCTATTTTTCAAGCAGCTCTTCCACTCTATGGAAGCAAATTAAAATATTCAGGACACTTTGCATGGGGTATGATAGAAGCAGCTGACATTGAGTTCATGAATGAAGAAGCAGTAGCCAACATCTGGCTGAAAATATTCACTTCCTGATGTGTTCAAGTGGAATCGCTCCTCATACATTGTTATTACCTTGTGTTAGAGGAGGGAAAAAAGATTGGAGGTGAATTTTCCAATTCAAATTCTTAGCCATTCAATTACTTAGTGGGAGTTTCTCAGCTTTAAAAGCCAACATAGAAAGGAATGTCCATGATGCCATCCAGTGTGCTGTATTTTAAGTCCTTACTCTTTATGCTTAGCATTTTGAAATAGCTAAACCTATTCAGTTTTTCTACTGCATGGACTATTTGCAGAGAGCAAATTTCAGATGAAGGAGTCTTCAGAAAACCCTTTAAAATGTTAACAGATTAACAGATTTGGAAGGTACCTTATGTAGATCATCTAGTCCAACCCCCCTCCCACTCAAGCAAGAGGCCCTCCACCATTTCTGACCAGATTAAGATTAAGATTAAGATTTAGTTTATTTGTATGCTGCCCTTCTCCGGGAGGGACTCAGGGTGGCGAACAACTCAAAAGGGGAAAAGGGGATACAAACACAATACACGTAATTAAAATACACAAGAGTCATACAGCCATACAAGTCGAGAGGGGAGGGGAATTCATCAACCCCAGGCCTGCCGGCACATCCAGGTTTTGACGGCTTTCCGGAAGGCCTGGAGAGAGGTGAGGGTCCGAATCTCCACGGGGAGTTCATTCCAAAGGGCCAGAGCTGCTACAGAGAAGGCCCTCCCCCGGGTGGTAGCCAGATGGCATTGGCTGGTAGACGGAACCCGGAGGAGGCCGACCCTGTGCGATCTAATGGGTCTAGGGAGGTAATTGGCAGCAGGTGGTCTCTCAAGTACCCAGGTCCAATACCATGAAGGGCTTTATAAGTTACGACTAGCACTTTGAAGCGTATCCGGAGACTGATCGGTAGCCAGTGCAGCTCGCGGAGAATAGGTGTAACGTGGGTGTACCGAGGTGCACCCACAATCGCTCGCACGGCTGCATTCTGGACGAGTTGTAGTCTCCGAATACTCTTCAAAGGCTGCCCCATGTAGAGCGCATGGCAGTCTAGTCTCTTCTTGAACGTCTCAAGTGATGAAGCCTCAACAACTACCGAAGGCAACTTCTGTTCCATTGGTTGATTGTTGAGAAGCGGTTTCATTGATCAACTTCACTAGATTTAGCGTTTTACTACAAGGAGAAAACCAGTGGGGAAGGAATCAAAGATCTAGCACCTTGTTTCCAACAAGAGTGATAAAAATAGACCTTACCTGTTGTGTGGTTTCTTGAAATAACCAGTAAAGGGCATATAGCTTGTGAATAGGGGAAACCTATTTAGCTCCGGTGTTAAATCTATTAGCAAGTATAAATATGACAATCGGTAATGATATTTGTTCCTTCTTACTAATAGTGTCCCTCTACAAGCCATGAACATATATCTCCGCAAATGCAGATTTCCTGTAATCTCTTCCTGTCCCCCTGTGCACATTAAAGCTAATTTCAGCAATATATCACTTGGATGTATCTTGGCGTAACTCTACTCTAATATCTATTTTGACATAACTAGACTCTAATGAACCAAACATTTTCCTTCTAATTAGTTGGAAGGGATATTTCTGGGGCATCTTGTCTAATTCTGTGAAGGGTCATGTTGACCTCTGTAATGAATCCATCTGTTCCTACAGCAAAATCTTTGCAATCTGTTCAGCTTAAGAGGACCGCTTCAAAAAAGAAGGGGAAAGAATACACACACTTGAAAAAATGCCTGGAAACAAGACACATCTGCTGCAGATGCTTCAGTCTGCCTCGTGAATTGCTGATCAAACTCTCTTGAGCATATTCGGGCATATAGTAATAAAAAAAAGGCATGGTCCTTGGGTGGTTATAAGGTTTCTGGAATTGCAAAAAGCCCTCAACAACCTTAGAAGCAGTGGTGGGATTCAGCCAGTTCGCACCTATTCGAGATAACCAGTTGTGAACTTTCTAAGCAGTTTGGAGAATCGGTTCTTGGAAGAGATCTCATTCTGGGTTTTTTTCCACTTTACAAAGTTAATCCTGTAAGGAAGGTAGGAAGGAAACATTCTGGTGTTGTTTCTAGCCTAATCTTTATTGCCCTGCTTACAGAAACTGCCTCTCCGGTCAAGTCTTATTATATTTTAACAGCTAAGATGAAGCACCCATCGACGTGAAAGATGTTGAGTTGGCCATGCCCACCCAGTCACATCACCACTGAGCCCTGCCTAACCAGCTGGTCATTAGGGCAGAGAACAGGTTGTTACATTATTTGAATCCCACCATTGCCTAGAAGCAAGGAGTAGAAGACAATCAATAGCAATAGCAATAGCAGTTAGACTTATATACCGCTTCACAGGGCTTTCAGCCCTCTCTAAGCTGTTTACAGAGTCAGCATATTGCCCCCACAGTCTGGGTCCTCATTTCACCCAACTCGGAAGGCTGAGTCAACCTGAGATTTGAACCACTGAACTGCAGATAGCAGTCAGCTGAAGTGGCCTGCAGTACTGCACTCTAACCACTGTGCCACCTCGGCTCTTTTAAATCAAAGGATTAACTCTGGAAACTAGTAGAAAACAAACATGAAAATGTTCAGGATGTTTTTAATCCAACCCAATAGATATCTATTAAGTACATTCCATGTAATTATAAAACCGACATTTCAAGCTTTATCAACAATACTGGATAAAGTCATTGTAAACAATGATATGGTTGGATTGTGACCTAATTTCTATTTAGGAAGAAAGAAAATGTGCACCTCCTACACTAGGCTGTTATTTCCATTCCATTTTTCCCCATTATTCCAAAAGAGACATAATAATTATGTCTAGTTCTTGAGAAGGTAGGATGTGTGTATGTGTTTGTTAGTTTGTTTGTTGTTAATAAATATTTTGAATTTTCCCTCTTTGTTTCCATGACCTTTATTCAATGAACAACAAAAAAAATCCAGCTTTTTTGGAAAATAGCTATTCTATGAAGCTATCTTTACCCAGTGTTTTTAACTGAAATAGTAATACATTGCCATCATTATAGGCTTCAGATTTCTTAAAAAGTCCAACCCTCCTCAAATATTTATCAGAAGATATTTAAAAATGCCTATGTTGCAGAGAAAATTTGTTTTAGAGATTTATACCTAAATAGACTTCAATTTTGTTTAAGATGATTTCAGAAACAGCCTCAAAAATTAATTAATGCAAAATAAACAAATGAACAATGCCCTTATTTCTGCTATTTTCTCATTTATTATCTCAACACTGACACTTGCTGACTCGGAATTTATTGGACGTCAAGCTACCGCTTAAGTGGCTTATATGTTGGAATAGTTTATACAAACAGGGAGCAAAGTTGCTACAGTGAGTTGGCTGTGGTGTGTTGGACATGGCAAGTTGGCTATGTTGTGTTGGTTGTGTTGACTTGGCTGTGGTGACTTGGCCATGGCAAATTGACATACAATGAGCCAAATACAATGAGATTTTGACACATTGCAATCATTATTCTGGTAAGTGGTAACCTGTAACTTTAATCTGCATTATCAAGATACCTTCTTCTCCTTTGCTCCCCTCATCCCAACTCAATTTAAACCCTGCATCTGCAAAAACCCTGAATTTTCTTACTTATTATCCCATCTTTCCTGATCTTCAAAGTAATCTCATTTAGCTCACCCTGTTCCTGCCTTTAACAAGATCTCAGGGTGTTTGTTCTAAAGTTATGTTTTTTCAAGTAATTCATTAGATCAAAGTGCAACTGAAAAATCTTAGCCCTCCATTATCGATGACCATGATGAGATCAGAGGGGCAAGTAATATTTCCAGGCACTGCATGACTTCATGAACTTGACTTCTTAATAGACTGATTTCCACCTCAGGGCTAAGAAAACATTACAAGACTGCCTGGAGTTCCAGATTTATTTTTTCTTAAAGCTTCGCTGACATCTCCTGGTATTTAGGGAAACATCTCACATTTGTGAAAGGATTAAATATATATTATAATTATAGTGATATATCAACCCCGTTGTTTTCTTCCTTTCCCCATTGGTATAAGTGGCACCTTCTGTAACCCGAATGTTATTCATTTAATTAACTCGCCACTAGAACTTGAGTTGTACTGAAAATCAAATTTTGATGGAAGAGATTGAGCGTCTGTTTAGCTTTGAAATAAATGGTTGAAGAAGGAGGGGATAGTATTCTTCCGCTAAATAAAAATGTGTCGTTCAGAAGGAGAAAGATCTATTTTGTATCATCTTAGAGTCCAGGACAGAGGTGGGATTAACCAGGTTCTTACCAGTTCTAGAGAACTGGTAGAGGAAATTTTTAGTAGTTCGGAGAACTGGTAAATACCACCTCTGACTGGTCCCACCCTCATCTATTCAAAGCCAAGGTGGCGCAGTGGGTAGAGTGCAGTACTGCAGGCCACTTCAGCTGATTGCTAGTTCAGCAGTTCAGCGGTTCATATCTCACCGGCTCAGGGTTGACTCAGCCTTCCATCCTTCTGAGGTGGGTGAAATGAGGACCCAAACTGTGGGGGTGATATGCTGACTCTATAAACTGCTTAGAGAGGGCTGAAAGCCCTATGAAGTGGTATAGAAGTCTAACTGCTATTGCTATTGCTATTCTCTGCCTCCCGAGTCCCAGCTGATTGGGAGGGAATGGGAATTTTGCAGTATCCTTCCCCTGGAGTGGGGAGGGAATGGAGATTTTGCAGTATCCTTCCCCTGGAGTGGGAGGGAATGGAAATTTTATAGTATCCTTCCCCTGGAATGGGGAAGGACTGGAGATTTTACAGTATCCTTCCCCTGGAATGGGAAAGGAATTCAGATTTTACAGTATCTTTCCCCTGGAGTGGGAAGGGAATGGAGATTTTACCTTATCCTTCCTCTGGAGTGGGGAGGGAATGGAGATGTTGCAGTATCCTTCCCCTGCCTCACCCATTAAGCCACAGCCACCAAGCCATGGCCACAGAACCAGTAGTAAAAAAAAAATGAATCCCACCACTGGTCCAAGGCTTTTATTAATAGTCTTTGGTTGCAAGTCAGTTAAATGTTAGGGGGGGAAAATCCTTCCTATTAATTAAAATGTATTAAATATTTGAGCTAAATAACAAGCGAAAGAGGTGTGAGGGCTACTTTGAAATGGATTCCTACACTGAGAAGTAATGCAATTTAAATATCATGATGATGATATCATCATCATCATCATCATCATCATCATCATCATCATCATCATCATCACCCCAATCTCCAAAATCTTCAGTAAAACAGTTCTTAAACGATAGTGAACACAAAATGTCAGACAATATGCGTATTACCTCCATGGATGAATTATACCGACCTAGAAAATCTCTCTATTTTTCCTCTTAAGATTTATTTTAGTAGTTTTATTTTGACAGTTATTAGTGTAGTTGATTTTTTTTCTGTTTCTAGAATGATGCCAGCCCGTTAATTTCTTTTTTTAAATCAGGAAAATGTTTTTTTGACCCCCCCCCCCCCCGGCCCAAAAAAAAATCATAAGGATAAAACAATCCATAAGAACAAAGCAAGGCCAATAATTCTACTCAATAACATGAATGAAACTGTTCCCCATTACAATATTAGGGTACCTTACACCACATTAACTAAATTAAGTTACTTGCAACCAGAATGCAACAATTACAGTACATTGCCTCATGGGAGGTATATTGGGTCAAAGATAATTTAATTTTATCCCCACTTAGGTTATACATTGCAACAGCTGGAAAATGAATCCCACTTAAAGACCTGAATGGGAAAGTGGTTAGAACCCCCAAAAAACCTACCAGCTTCTTAGCCAAGATCTGAAATGAAGCATTTGATTGAACAGATTGCTCTACTGACACAAGAGACAATTCAAACCACTGTGCAAGTCAAAGGAAGCTTAAAATGATTGACTTGGACCTGAAGAAAGATTAACACAAGGAAGCTGATGGGAGGGAAGTTTTTTCAACTTACTGTATTTTCCTCCTGCAAGCTTCTTCGAAGCAGTCTTGAACGATGAGAGAGATGGATCAGTTGGAAATTGGCCCTCATTGGCCTTAGATTTTCACATGTATTAATTCAAGACAATGGTAAACGTGTGTGATGACCTGGGATACAGTGATGTGCGGTGAGCTTCATGGCCAGTGAGGCAAGCGCAAAAGCCCCGCCGAAACCCCGGCGCCACATCCGCCATAAAGCGGGACCCTCACCGGCCATGAAGCTCACCGCACGTCACTGTCTATAACCACACTTGGCAGGACCTCCTGCCTTCCCTCACTCCACCCAGGACCTCCCACCATGTCCCTCCACAAGCCCCCACCCTGCCCTGTCCCCCCGAGTGCCCCTCCCCTCCCCCTGGCCCCAAAGCCCCCCACCCTCCCAGTGGGAGTGCGGAGGGAGTGCCAGGGCCGGGGGGCGCCGCCGCCTCCCTCCGTGCCCGCCGCCATGGCCGCCGTGCCCATGTGGAGCTGCCGAGGCAGCGCCGAACAAGTGCTGATCAAGCTATGCTGGCCAGAGGAGCTCTGAGCCGCAGATGGGTGGAGGCGACGGGCTCCCGAGTGTGTGCAGAGCGCCTTCGGGATCGCCGGCGAAGAAGTTGGGGAACGAGGGTCACCCGGACCTCGCAGCCTCCCCACAATCACTCCCGCAGCGTTACTGCTTGGAGACTCTAGCAAAGGAGGAATACAATCAGGAAAGGAAGGGAGGGAGGGAGGGGGAAAGAAAGAAAGAAAGAAAGAAAGAAAGAAAGAAAGAGAAAGAAAGAAAGAAATGGAAAAAGGAGAGGGAGGAAGGACCACAAACCTGGCACTAGATGCAGCTTCAGAGGATACCTTGAAAGAACACAGCAATCCAGGACTGGAAGGGACCTGGAGGTCATCTAGTCCAACGCCCTGCTCCAGCAGGACATTGTTAAAGTGAGTGTCTGTCTTTTGACCCCCCCCCAGTCATATGGCTACATAGCCACGCCCATCCAGTCACATGACCCCCACCAAACCACACCTACAGAACCGGTAGGGGAAAAAAAAATAGATTTCACCACTGAACATTTTCATGGGACTTACTCCCTTCCGGCACTGGAATTGGGTTCTATCAGTGCATCAAATGAGAGTCAGGAAAAAGATATAGATCTTCATGATGTGACCTCTTAAACGAAATAAATAAATAAGTAAATCTATGTCAGATTCAGAGTTGGTACATAGAAGATTCCTCCATTTATATCTGGAGGTATGGGACTAATAAGTCAGCGCAGGAGTGACAATGAAAAAGTAATTCTGCCACTTTGGGAATAGTGATAGGATTATTATCTCCATCTTTATGTTTCTACCAGTTTGTTTTATGTGCAAAACTGGTCAAATGAATACAATAAACACTCAAATAAAAAAAAACAACCCTGAAGAATGCAGAAAGATAAGCGATAAAAAAAATAAACATAAGAGGCAGAATAATAGTCATCTCTGAATTATCAATTTGTGTTGAGAAATGCGTACTCGAGCCAGCTGGTCTATCTCAGTTTAATATGTGACATTATCCACAATTGTTTTTAAATTAAATTGAATGTTATTACAGATTGAATTAAGACCCAAATGCTCATTCAAATGCTCAGGCAGTGGCATGAAGGCACTAAACCACAATGCTTCCAATTAATAAGACGGTTGACATCTCAATTTATTACGTTTCTAGACAATATGCCATGACTTTCACAGTGCTCAGAAACTTCCAGTGGTTTTTCCACAAAGAGGGAGAAGCCACAGAAGCCTCCTCAGGGTGCCGTCGGCCAGACAGTGTCGGCTAGCGACCCCCAGGGGGAGAGCCTTCTCTGTGGGAGCGCCTTCCCTCTGGAATGAACTGCCCCCGGAGCTTCGTATAATCCCCGACCTCTGGTCCTTCCGACGCACCCTAAAAAGTTGGCTT
The DNA here is from genome assembly GCF_009769535.1 of Thamnophis elegans. Taxonomy (NCBI): domain Eukaryota; kingdom Metazoa; phylum Chordata; class Lepidosauria; order Squamata; family Natricidae; genus Thamnophis; species Thamnophis elegans. The sequence goes on from NC_045551.1 coordinate 63,321,415, forward strand.
TTCCAGCAAGCCGGCCTGGCCTGAACGAAATAAAAGAAATGATATATTATTTTTAATTTTAATCGAATTTTTAAAAATGTTATTGTTAATCTCAATTGGGTTTGTTCTTTGGATATTCTATCTAATTTTTTTTTAACTTTTGTAATATGTGTTTTTTTTTTAATGTTGTACGCTGCCCTGAGTCTTTGGGAGAAGGGCGACATATAAATCCAATAAACCAAACCAAACCACAGGAGCTACCAGTTCAGAACTGGGAGCTTGCGTCCTGCACTTTTGCACATGCACAGAACCTTCTGCGCATGCGCAGAGCATCCATGATGATATCTGGGCGGGTGGGCAAAGCCTCCTGCAGCCGCCACTACTGGTTCGCATGAACTGGGGCAAACCAGAAGAATAGCAATAGCAATAGCAATAGCAGTTAGACTTCATAGGGCTTTCAGCCCTCTCTAAGCAGTTTACAGAGTCAGCATATCGCCCCCAACAATCCGGGTCCTCATTTTACCCACCTCAGAAGGATGGAAGGCTGAGTCAACCTTGAGCCGGTGAGATTTGAACAGCCGAACTGAAGAACTGAAGTCAGCTGAAGTAGCCTGCAGTGCTGCATTTAACCACTGCACCACCTCAGCTCTCGGTATCCAATGCAGAGGTGGTATTCAGCAGATTCTGACCAGTTCTGGAAAACGGGTAGCGAAAATTTTGAGTAGTTCAGAGAACCGGTAAATACCACCTTTGACTAGCTCCACCCCCATTTATTCTCTATTCCCCTGGAGTGGGGAGGGAATGGAGATTTTACAGTATCCTTCCCCTGGAGTGGGGAGGGAATGGAGATTTTACAGTATGCGTCCCCTGGAGTGGGGAGGGAATGGAGATTTTACAGTATCCTTTCCTTGGAGTGGAGAGGGAATGGAGATTTTACAGTATCCTTCCCCTGGAGTGGAGAGGGAATGGAGATTTTACAGTATCCTTCCCCTGGAGTGGGGAGGGAATGGAGATTTTACAGTATCCTTCCCCTGGAGTGGAGAGGGAATGGAGATTTTATAGTATCCTTCCCCTGGAGTGGAGAGGGAGTGGAGATTTTACAGTATCCTTCCCCTGGAGTGGGGAGGGAATGGAGATTTTACAGTATCCTTCCCCTGGAGTGGGAACAGAATGGAGATTTTGCAGTATCCTTCCCCTGGAGTGAGGAGGGAATGGGGATTTTACAGTATCCTTCCCCCAGGAGTGGAGAGGGAATGGAGATTTTACAGTATCCTTCCCCTGGAGTGGGGAGGGAATGGAGATTTTACAGTATCCTTCCCCTGGAGTGAGGAGGGAATGGGGATTTTACAGTATCCTTCCCCCAGGAGTGGAGAGGGAATGGAGATTTTACAGTATCCTTCCCCTGGAGTGGGGAGGGAATGGAGATTTTACATTATCCTTCCCCTGGAGTGGAGAGGGAATGGAGATTTTATAGTATCCTTCCCCTGGAGTGGAGAGGGAATGGAGATTTTACAGTATCCTTCCCCTGGAGTGGGGAGGGAATGGAGATTTTACAGTATCCTTCCCCTGGAGTGGGAACAGAATGGAGATTTTGCAGTATCCTTCCCCTGGAGTGGGGAGAGAATGGGGATTTTACAGTATCCTTCCCCTGTAATGCCAACCAAGCCATACCCACCAAGCCATACCCACATAACCACCAGTAAAAAAAATTGAATCCTACCACTGATCCAATGTATGGCAAAAAAAAATTTGATCCTTAAGTTATATGGAAGATGGTAGAAAATCAATTATAATACTAAAGAATAAATCAGAACATGCTCGTTAAGGCAGGCATGATAAGAACCGAGGTACCTGGAACAAACAAAATTCTAATGCTGACATGATTTATACAGAATTCTTAGAAAGACAGCCAAGTGTAAGAGAAAAATAGCAAAACAGAGCACAATATTAACAGTTAATAGTTGAGTTTCCAAGTGAGTGGAGAAAATTACGTTCATAAATCTTGAAAACTGTCACTCCACTGCTTCAAAGTTGAGCTACCTCAGTCCTGTTTTGCAGAGAAGAAGTCGTTTTACTAATGAACTACCACTATTTGCCTTTATATTTAAAACTGTTTTATAGATTCCCTTCCTGCTCACTCACCCTCTAGGTAAACGGTAAATGCTATTGATTAAAAGAAAGGGCTAACAGATTGTTATGCCTCTCTGCAATGACAGCATTGTCAAGAATCATAACAAAAGGCGTCATCTTTCACACCGCAATAGGGGAAGCCAGCAAGTCAAGTAAAATATAACTTTGCTATATGGAACAAAAGCGACACAGTGGCTCAGTGGCTAAGACGCTGAGCTTGTCAATCAAAAAGGTCAGCAGTTCACCGGATCAAATCCCTAATGCTGCATATCGGAGTGAGCTCCCGTTACTTGTCCCAGCTTCTGCCAACTTAGCAGTTTGAAAGCATTTAAAAAATGCAAGTAGAAAAATAGGAACCACCTTTGGTGGGAAGGTAACAGCATTCTTTGTGCCTTCGGCATTTAGTCATGCCGGCCACATGACCACGGAGACGTCTTCGGACAGCGCTGGCTCTTAGGCTTTGAAACTGAGATGAGCACTGCCCCCTAGAGTCGGGAATGACTAACACATATTTGGGAGGGGAACCTTTACAGAACAAGCCAGAGATAGATCAACCAAGTGATTCAGAGCTCTGCTTTTACAAGTGGCCTATGAGACCCTTACAGATGTACCCAATGCCAAATGTTAATCTCAAACATCTGATTCTAAGGGATATAATTGATGAGGAGCTTGGTGAGTTCCATTAACCTTCACGCATATCACATTAATGCTCTCTGACATATCCAAATGTCATGTAACAGAGAATATGCAAGTTAACTGTGCATCGCAGGGTGGCATTTTGTGCCCGTGACAAGAAGTGAAAGCAAGACATCCCAGGTGTGGACATCAATTAGTAAAGAAGTCAAGGTAGACTTGAGTTTGACCTCTGAAGGCTGTCTCCATAACTCCAAGGTTGAGTTATGGAATTAATTCATCATTGCTTTCCTCTTGAGTGTTTTCACCCCTCTGCAAACTTCCTAGTGGTACAGTAGACTCCCTTAATACAGCCAACTAAAGGAGGAACCAGATATTTCATCCAACAAAGAAATACACAAAGAAAGTCAGTTGGGTCTTCTGATTAAGGCACCAGACTACAAACTGGGAAATTGTGGACTTCCAGGTTTGTCTTAGCCACAAAAGCCAGGTGAGTGATCTTGAGCCAGTTCCTCACTCTCAGCCCAATTCACCTCACAGGTTAGTTAATGTGGGGGAAACAGGAGGAAAGAAGGAGCATTAGCTATGTTTGCTGCCTGCCTAGAGTTGTATGTAAATAATAATAATAATAAAGACAGGATATAATAAAATAAAAATAAAAAATAAGTAACTTCCTGGTGGAAATAAAGAGAAGATCAGGCCCCAATTGGCCTGCATTGCAAAGATTGCCTGTTCTAAGATAGAATTGACATATAGTGAGCTAGTATGTTAGTGTGGATAAAGGTGCTGGAATAAATCTCCTTCTGGGTTCAGTTCCAAGTGGGGAAAAAGGCACTGGATTCATGGAGGCTGATTGGAAAGATGGTTTTAATGGTGGACAGGATCACGTACCTTGAAGATGTTGGGCGAAGAAGAAAAAAAGGGGAAGAGATGCTGAGAGTGGTTGGGTATTATGCCCTTTCTGGGCTTTTGAATTTGAGCTTGTGTTCTGATTGGTTGTCAGACTCCCTTGGGGCCACGCAGGGGCAAATTTGTAGGCTGCCCTGAGTCCCAGGCTTGGTTGAGCCTTGCTGGGTGATGTAATCTTCCCAGATGCCATGTGGTGAGATGGGTAGAGGGCTAATCCTGTCATGTACCACAACCCCTGGTACACTAAATATATACCTTCTAAATATATACTATATAATATCTCTCTGTGTGTGTGTATATATTGATATATATATATATATATATATATATATATATATATATATATATATATATATATATATATATATATATATATATATATATATAGTAGTGTGTGTGTGTGTGCATGCTAAACTTTGCACTACTCACTCTTCTGAGGACACAGATAAACCTCCAAGTGGCCTCTATGACTCTCTAAAAGAATGCAAATGGCCAGCAAGAATGCAAATGGGAGTATAAATCCTTCCATTACCTATTATCCAATGAGAGCTGAAGAAGCTTCTTGGATGAGAAGCAAAATGTCTTTAAAAGAAAAAGAAAAAAACAAGAAAGTCATTGCCTCCTGAATAAGCACTTTGGGACAACCATGGATGACTGAGAATCTCCATAGATACCAAGAGAGAGTATTCATCATAACAAGATAGGCAGATTGTAAAAGTGGAACTTATTTTTCATCATGTCTCCTCGTGCCCCAACTTATAATATTCACTCTCTAGCACTGAGCACATGGTGAATGCGGAAAGCTCTACTACTAAGGAACTCAAGTGGCACGGCTATCGAAATCTATAAACTATTGCAGTAAACAGTCATAAGATAACTTATTTCATGTCATTCATTCATTTCCAAGACAGAAACTGCAGATAATACTTTTTTTTTTTAAGAAAAGACTGTTTCTCGGGGAGAAATCAACAATTGCTTTAGATTCCATGGAAAGTGGTGAAAAACAAAATAAAAAGAAAATGAGTTTTAAAAAACATCCATCAGCTTCAGGCTATGTTTAAACTCAACGAGCAGAGAAAGTATACAAAGCCTCATTTTGGGGTGTTGTATGCTTGTAAGTCTAATCTTCCATCTTTCTCCTCCCTAAGGGAGGATTGTTAATAGAAGAAACTTTAAAGAGGATGGGGGAAAAAAACTGCCTGCAGAGTGTTTTGTAGTGCTACTAAATACAAATAGGACCACAGAAATGTTAAAGCAGATGTACTGTATCTTTCAGAAATGTATTAGAATGTATTTTTTTCCTAGTGACCTGCTTGGTTAAAAAAGAAGATGATAGATAGATAGATAGATGATAGATAGATAGATAGATAGATAGATAGATAGATAGATAGATAGATAGATAGATAGATGGATGATAAGTAGGTAGGTAGGTAGGTAGGTAGGTAGGTAGGTAGGTAGGTAGATAGATAGATAGATAGATAGATAGATAGATAGATAGATAGATAGATAGATAGATAGATAGATAGATAGATAGATAGAAGACAGACAGGGCTAGGCTAGGATAGGATAGGATAGGGTAGAGTAGAATAGAATAGAATAGGTTTAGGTTTAGGTTTAGGTTTAGGCTTAGGCTTAGGCTTAGGCTTAGGCTTAGGCTTAGGCTTAGGCTTAGGCTTAGGCTTAGGCTTAGGCTTAGGTTTAGGTTTATTAGATTTATATGCCGCCCTTCTCCCAAGGACTCAGGGCGGCGTACAACATTAAAAGAAACACATAATACAAAAGTTTAAAAAAATTAAATAGAATATCCCAAACCCAATTAAAATTGACAATGACATTTTTTTTAAAAGAATTCAAATTCCAATTAACAGTGATCAATAATTTGTTTTGTTTTGTTCAGGCCAGGCTGGCTTGCTGGAAAAGCCAACTTTTTAGGGTGCGTTGGAAGGACTGGAGGTCAGGGATTATACAAAGCTCCGGGGGCAGCTCATTCCGGAGGGAAGGGGCTCCCACAGAGAAGGCTCTCCCCCTGGGGGTCACTAGCCGACACTGTCTGGACAACGGCACCCTGAGGAGGCCAACTCTGTGGGATCGCACTGGATGGTGGGAGGCTACCGGTGGCAGTAGGTGGTCTCGCAGGTACCCTGGGCCTAAGCCATGGAGCACTTTAAAGGTCATAATTAGTACCTTGAATCGCACCCGGAAGACAATCGGCAACCAGTGCAGGCCGCCTAAGAGGGGTTTAACATGGGAGCACCTGGGTGCCCCCATGATAACCCGCGCAGCCGCATTCTGGACCAGTTGAAGCTTCCGGGTGCTCTTCAAGGGCAGCCCCATGTAGAGAGTGTTGCAGTAGTCCAGGCGAGAAAGGACGAGGGCATGAGTGACTGTGGACAGAGCATCCTGATCCAGGAAGGGGCGCAAGAAAGAATAGAATAGAATTCCTTGTTGGCCAAGTGTGATTGGACACACAAGGAATTTGTCTTTGGTGCATAAGCTCTCAGTGTACATAAAAGAAAAGATACATTCATCAAGAATCATTAGCAACAACACTTAATGATAGTCATAGGGTCCAAATAAGCAATCAACTCATACTAGGAAACAATCAATATAAATCGTAAGGATACAAGCAACAAAATTACAGACAGTCAAAAGTAGAAGGAGATGGGTGATAGGAATGATGAGAAGATTACTAGTAAATAGTTTGACAGTGTTGAGGAAATTATTTGTTTAGCAGAGTGATGGCATTTGGAGGGGAAAATGTCCTTGTGTCTAGGTGTTCTGGTGTGCAGTGCCCTATAGTGTTGTTTTGAGGGTAGGAGTTGAAACAATTTATGTCCAGGATGTGAGGGGTCTGTAAATATTTTCACAGCCCTCTTTTTAACTCGTGTTCTTATTCTTCTTGGTGGAAAATGCTATGCATATGGTTTTTAACATTTTGTCTTCCTATTTGGGATCAGCTTCCATTATATTGCTAATACCTTTTTGAATCAATCACTCTGTATTAAAATGCAAATGTTCTTATTGATTATATCCCCGGTGTTTTAATCTACTTTAAAACCAACCAAACAAGACTATTGGCATTTAGGTATGGGGATTGCCCTAAAGAGCAGAAACAGAAATCCGTTTCGTTTTCGTCAATGGATTGTTAATGTATTCTATGTCCCAACACTTGAATTCATTATTTGCTTCGTTTACCACCAAGGAGCAAATCTGAGAACTATTGGCCAAGGTTTATGCCTATGATGGTGGCAGTGGTGGATTGTTCTATTTTAATGTTATAAATTGCCAGGTACTTCTCCTCCTTACAATACGTAACTTCATTAATTCTTGTGTATCTATAGCACTATGTTAATTAGTTTATGTCGGGCATAAAGAATAAGGTCCATATGTTAATTTGCATTTCATAAGAATTATTGCCCAAACCTATACACAAGAATCTAGTGAACTAAAGTTTAATACTAAATTGGTGCTAGAAGAAGCAACACAATTGAAGAGGGATTGAATTTAGACCATTTGTGGGAACATAATGATTCTAGCAGGGGTGAAATTCAGCAGATTTTGACAGGTTCTGGAGAACCAGTAGCAGAAATTTTGAGTAGTTCAGAGAACCGGCAAATACCACTTCTGGCTGGCCCCAGAGTGGGGAGAGAATGGGGATTTTGCAGTAACCTTCCCCTGGAGTGGGGAAGGAATGGAGATTTTGCAGTTTCCTTCCCCTGGGGTGGGGAAGGAATGGAGATTTTGCAGTATCCTTCCCCTGGAATGGGGAGGGAATAGAGATTTTACAGTATCCTTCCCCTGGAGTGGGGAGGGAATGGAGATTTTGCAGTATCCTTCTATCTCTAATTCACACACTGAAATCTCACTCACACACTCCCTCCTCTCCCTTCTCCCTCTTTCAGTGCAATTTCTTAACTTGCTTCAGGAAATGAATGTCTCCCAATCTGATATGGATGGAAAGCAACTAATAACCCTCCCCACTCTATTTAACATTGCAATTTAGCATCGTTGGCTTATTTTATAGATTTGGGATTGAATCCATAAGATCAAGAAGTTAAATTGCTTGGCATAAAAGGGGGATAAGCTTTGCCTGTCATTGGATGGTGAGAAAGCATGTAATATTCCCTTTCTAAGTTGAGCTGTTCCCAGTGCAATTGAAGCCGGGGTATAATTATAATCAGAGCTGTGGATTCACCACATTAGTGTAATAAAATTCTCCCAGTGGAAATGTTAACTGTGTAGTAATTATGAAATGAAAGGCCTCCGCAGGAAAACAGCTGTGATAGCAGAACTCAGAAATGGTACAGAGCAAAAGATAGTGCTTAGACACAAAATTCTTATGTGAGGAAGTCTTGTTTTTAACACACACGTGCACCCACTCGCAAACATATCCTGGCACTTGAGATATTTTGCCTATAAGGACTTCCAATGCTACCCTAATTATGTGAACCCAGAAATAAAACCTCTGGAATTCAACTGGTAAGTAGTAAATATGAGAAAAGCTCAACTATTCACCACAAACTAAATACATCCATGTTGTTTTCTTGGGAACATGGTGGAAGAGGTTTTTCATTGCCTTGTCATTGCCTTTCTATTTGTTGTCTTCTCAGTCTGACCTAAAAACCTGATATTTCCTGGTTTCATGCCATCCGAACACTATCAACAGTAGGTTCAACTCTGTTTAGTTCCTCAAGATCAGGTTCGGTGCACTTAATTGAGGAGTAAGAATAACTATAAAAACAACCAGAGTGTATAAACCAGGAGTGAAATGCTACTGGTTCAGACCGGTTTGCCCGAACCGGTGGTAAAAATGCTAAAGGTTCACCAGAACTGATAGTAAAAAAAAAATAAATGCTACCAATTAGGGCAAGCTGGTATTTCCAAAGATCAGCTGTGACATGCAATTTACATTAGCTAAAATCATCAGATTTCGTGCTTTCTAGCTAGTCTAAATTGTGTGGCACAGCTGGTCATCGGAAATACTGTGGATTCCCCCAGCTCATTGTTCTACTTACCTTTGCAGGTGCTCTAGGTAGCAGTCTCCACCCACTTGCCAAGAGCCTCAAAAATATCATGTTGTTTTTGACCCTCTGCACATGCACGGAAAGTAAGTTGATGTCACCCCTGGTATAAACAACAATCACTTAGGAAATTTACTCTTCCAAACTCTTCCGATTTTTTTAATAGACTTATATACCGCTTCATAGGGCTTTCAGCCCCCTCTAAGCAGTTTACAGAGTCAGCATATCGCCCCCACAGTCTGGGTCCTCATTTCACCCACCTCGGAAGGATGAAAGGCTGAGTCAACCTTGAGCCGGTGAGATTAGAACTGCTGAACTGCAGATAACAGTCAGCTGAAGTGGCCTGCAGTACTGCACCCTAACCACTGCGCCACCTCGGCTCTAACAGGATTTGGGAGTAGGCCAGATGTGATCAGAGAATCAATAACAAAGGCTACATGTTCCATGGTGTGAGATATGACTCCTTGTGTTGGATCCATACTGATTTTCAGGTAAACAAGATCTACTGAGTGGAGAAAATGCTGACATCACCCATTGAAACAAAGACAACTTGGGGGCAATTTGACTTCAACAAGCATTCATTTTAGGATGAAGTTGATGGAGCTATGGCTCCTAGTCGGTGAAATCTTAGATACACTCTGCTCCTTTTTCACATGTTGTCTATCTCTTGGTCAACCTCCTTGGCCAAATTTCCAACATATTTTTGGCAACAGAAATGTTCCATCACAGACTATTCTGACAATCTATAGAAAGTAGAGAGAAGGCATTTCCACAGGATAATTATGATGTTAGTGGCATGCCTGGTGTTCTTCCAATATATTAAAAGTTTCTACATCTCCAAATAATCTGGGAGCAAATGCTGTTGAATTCATTGGGATTCCTAACTTTTTGTCACTGTCAGATTTGATTAATACATAAAACAGTGATGCGGAACTGAATTCTTTTGATCATATATTCGCTTGGATCTTTAGTGGAGTATTACAGATGGAATTCATTCTGGTGCCAAGGTCTACAAATCATATTCTGATTATATAGGTTTTCATAAAAACTGGAAAAAAACAGCAAATAATTAAATCCCAGTTGGATGTAGCCAACGCACGAGCGAATCCTCCTCATTTGTTTCACAAGATGAAATGTCTCCATATGTTCTCCAGCAGAAGAAGTTGGAGAAAAGAATAAATCAATCGATAAAAGAAAGGATGGTCATCAGCACTGTGTCAAAAAGGAGTAGAAGAATCAGAAGCCGGTTGAAGTTCTCCAGAACTAACAGAGACATTCCATGAGGCACATCTTCTGAGTTCCATTTGATAGAGAGGACCTGGAGTGTGTTCATTGGTACTGATAGCAGGAGGAGAAATCTGGGAAGGTAATTCCAGACGTTCCCTCTGACCTCAAAAAATTGTGAAATCTGTGCTGCAATTGACATTTCCTTTGAAGTTATGACTATCTGAAGACCAAATTTTCATAGCCTCTTTTAAATTAAACTTTACTTGTAATAACAAGAGCAGAGATAAGAAAGCTGTGTAAAACTGCACGATAAAACCTCAATAACCACAATACTAATGAATTGGCTCCACTTCATTATGCGTTATCAGATCTATGTAATCTAGCAATTAAAAGCGGAGATACAACTTCCTTTGTTCCACTCTGTTCCCCAGTTTTATAACATCGAGCGAAAAAGAGGCTGAAATTTTTTGATAGCCATGGAAAGAAGGAGGACTAGGAAGACTATCAAAGTAACATTGGCCTTAGGTAACATAGCCCTCTATGCATAACTGGTTGCTTAGACAGAGAGACTCCTGTCAGACTTCAGAGGGTAATTAGAACTGCAGAAAAAGCAATTTCTACCAACCTGCCTTCCATTGAGGACCTGTACACTGCACAAGTCACAAAGAGGGACATGAAAATATTTATAGACCCCCTTCCATCCTGGACATAAACTGTTTCAACTCCTACCCTCAAAATGACACTATAGGGCAGTGCATACCAAGAAAACTAGACACAAGAACAGTTCTTTCCCGAATGCCATCACTCTGCTAAACAAATAATTCTCTCCCCACTGTCAAACTATTCACTAAGCCTGCATTTCTATTACAATTAGTCTTCTCATTGTTCCTATCACCCATCTCATCCCACTTATGCAGGGGTGGGTTTCTCGCCCCGTTCCAACCGGTTCGGTTGGAACGGGGCTGGCGGCGTCCTCGTGGACATGCGCAGTGCACGCATGCATACTAGCGTCTGTGCGATGCTCCAGCTGCTCCTGGAGGATCGTGCAGGCGCTGTATGCGTCCTGTGCATGTGTGGAAGCGCAGAACTCGTCAAAACTGGGTAAGAAATGCAGGCGGGCGGGTGGACCCTTCAGCGTTCCTGGAAGTTACTTACTTCTGGGTTCGCCGACCAACCGGTTCGCGGGGACCGCCGCGAACCGCCTGAAACCCACCCCTGCACTTATGACTGCAGGACTGTAACTTTGTTGCTTGTATCCTTACAATTTATATTGATTGTTTCCTGATTGCTTATTTGTACACCATGGCTATCATTAAGTGTTGTACCTTATAGATTCAAGATGAATGTATCTTTTCTTTTATGTACACTGAGAGCTTATGCACCAAAGACAAATTCCTTGTGTGTCCAATCACACTTGGCCAATAAATAACTCTATTCTATTCTATTCTATTCTATTCCATTCCATTCCACTCCACTCCACTCCACTCCACTCCACTCCACTCCACTCCACTCCACTCCACTCCACTCCACTCCACTCTACTCTACTCTACTCTACTCTACTCTACTCTACTCTACTCTATTCTTACCAAGTATTTGAAGTTACAATGGACCTGGATCTAGTCTGGATTTGAAGTTCTGATGACAACCCTAAGTTAAATGGTTAAACTTCAGGTGAACTGAATCACATTTATGGCCAGTAACCCACATATGTTCATGTTTTATGATGGTCATCATAAACCCAGATATAGTTTGTTCATATTCTGTTGTTGTTCTCTGGCCCCATCTCATGGACGGAGTGTGTGGGTGGGTCAAATACCAATCTATATTGTTGGGAAGCTGATCGGGCCTTTTACTGGTCATCTACCAATCAAACTTCACTCCCAAAACAATTGCAACCTGGGAAGGCAGACTCCACTTCCTTTAGCATTCAGAAGGAAACAGAAGCGCCAAGAAGAATCCAGCCCAATCCGTGGTACATGGTCATCTGAGGGCAAAGATCCATAGCTCATAGACACAGCATTGCTGGTGAGATTTAGACTTATCTGTATTTGTTAATTGTTATGCTTCCCAGCAACTCACCAGTGCTTATCCTGTATTTGGTTCTCATTGTATGTATCCCTGTTTTCCACAATTTCACCATATCCTGTTCTTTCAATAAAGCATTCATATCTACACACACGGTCTGTTTTATTGGAGGATAGGTGGGCTTAGATGCATGTCGAGCTGCACACAGACTAATGTGTAGTGGGGACAGAACAATGCTTTTGCTCCTCAAGAACCTCATGCAAAAAAAAAGCTCATTAAAAACTACTTGTGATGGGTAGGTCGGAAGTTGAAAACCACTGAAGAAAGTTTTTTCTCTCACATTGATAGAGGTTGAGATCCATTGCAGTTCAGTGTAGTGAGATGAAACACTGAAGAATGGAAATACTTTTTTGTTCCCCTAGCACAGGGGTGTCAAATTCATGGCCCAGGGGCTGGATCCGGCCCATAGAGGGCTTAGATCTGGCCCACAGGGATATCCTGGAAACAGCAAAGGACTGGCCTCTGTTTTCATTCACAGAGGTTTGCAGGAGGCTGTCGCAGCTGAAAACAGAGCTTGCAAGGGCCACGTGCAGCTCTCCCAAGCTCTGTTCTTAATTGGCAGAGGGTTGCAGGAGGCCGTCGCAGCTGAAAACGGAGCTTGGGAGTCTGTTTTTGCTGGCAGAGCGCGGAGACCACCACAGGCATCCCCAACACAAGTGACGTCGAGCTGGCCACGCCCACCCTGGCCTCCTGAGGTCAAACACAACCCTGATGTGGTCCTTAATGAAATCGAGTTCGACCCCACTGCCCTAGCACGTAGTTAAATTGCTGGAATATACTGCCAACTGTTTTTAGAATGGGAGCCAATTTGGATGGGTTTAAAAGGAGACTGGGTTGATTCACAGATGAACAGGCTCTCAGTGACTACTAATACTGGTTATTATTTACTACTCGTGATTTTGAAACAATTTCTCTTAAGGGAAGGGAGCTGTTGACATCTAATCTGGCATATGAACTCAAGTGGTGGGATTCAATTTTTTTTGACTAATGGTTCGGTGGGCGTGGCTTGATGGGCATGGCATGGCTTGGTGGGTGTGGCCTGGTGGGCATGGAATGGCATGGCTTGGTAGGTGTGGCTTGGTGAGTGTAGCTTGGTGGGCATGGCAGGTGAAAGATACTGTAAAATCTCCATTCCCTCCCCACTCCAGGGGAAGGATACTGCAAAATCCCCATTTCCTTCCAATTAGCTGCGATTCAGGAGGCAGAGAATAGATGTGGGTGGGGACAGTCAGAGGTGGTGTTTACTGGTTCTCTGAACTACTCCAAATTTCCGCTACCGGTTCTCCAGAATTGGTCAGAACCTGCTGAATGCAACCTCTGGTGAACTCCCCAAATGCATCATTGGTCAACTGTAGAATGTTGGGTTGTAGTTAATAGAATGTTGGGTTGTAGTTAATAGAATGTTGGGTTGTAGTTAATAGAATGTTGGGTTGTAGTTAATAGAATGTTGGGTTGTTGTTTGCACACCGATATAGATGGCAGCAAAAAGTTAGGCTTCGTTTGTCTTTTTATTGCCTCTTTATTACAAATGAGTGCAAATTATATCTGTATAAATTATGAATTGCCTTTCATTCCGTTGCACTACACTGCATTATATTGTGGCCTTGCATGCGTTTGTCTTCATTCTTTGAATTAAGTTTGCTGCTGAATACCTTTCGGTTTTGATGCCTCAGTAAGAGTCCTTCAAACCATTGACATAAGGAATTAAAAAGAAGGGGGGGAGAGAATTAACAAGTAATTGTGTGTGGAGAAGATATGAAGATCACTCTCTAGCTAATACCATAATACGATAAAGATACTATATCTTGCAGCTGCAAATGTATGCTCTGCTTACCCTCTTCCTGTGGAAGTCTCTGCCTGTTGGTCTTGCTGCTAATTGAAGGAGTCAATCAATGAGGATGAATCTTAAATGAAGCTGCAAACTTATTCAGTTTTGTTCAGGATTGTACCATCTTAAGGAGTGGGGATTAGACAGCCTGATTAGCTCAGCTTCCGCTGATTCCACTAAGTCCAGTCTAGCCATTTCCAAACGCAATGATCTCTAAGTAATAAAAGCCAAAAAGGACAGTAAAAATAGATGAAGTATAAAGAAGAACAAAGTACCAGGAATTAATACAGCCAGCACCCTCGTGACAGGTAATAAAGACCTGTAGAAGGTTAGTGCCCACCCAGTGGTGAGTTTCAAAAAAATTTGGAACCTACTCTGTGGGTGTGGCCTCCTTTGTGGGAGTGGCTTGACAGCCATGTGACCTGGTGGGAGTGGCTTGTTGGCCATGTGTTCTCTCTCTCTCTCTCTTTCCTTCCTTTTGTCTCTCTGCCCCTTTTTTCTTTCTTTCTTTCATCTCTCTCTCATTCTTTTTCTTTCTTTTTTATTTCTTTCTTTCTTCCTTTCTTCCTTTCTCTTTCTCTCTCTCTGTGTGTCAGTCTGTCTGTCTGTCTTTCTGTGTGTGTGTGTGTGTGTGTGTGTGTGGCAGTGGTGGGTTTCAAAATTTTTTGGAACCTCTTCTGTAGGTGTGGCCTGCTTTCCGGGTCCACTGATGGAACCTCTTATAACCGGTTCGGTAGATTTGACGAACTGGCTCTACCGAATAGGTGTGAACTGGTAGGAACCCACTTCTGTAGCCACCTCTCTGCTAGAAGAATGAAATGTTTTGGGAAAGGTTAAAAAGGCAGATTATTATATTTCCCAAGGGGAGAAATGGAGAAACATGCTCTTGGAGACAGAAAGCAGCCCCCCACCATCACCTTCCTTAATAGCCCACAGCAAATGTCAGCACTTAAGAGACAAAGAGCTTATTGAAAGAAGACAAGTATTTAGATAGCTCTATTCATAAGCAAACAGCCATCACCCAAGGTCCAATACAGGGGAAAGCCATGAAGACACAATAGGAATGGCCCAAAACCCTTTCAGAACACAAGCCCCTTCATCACATCACCCTCAGAAATTTCAACCAAACTTAGCTCAGACAAACACTTGGGATTTGAGGCTGCAAATAATGGGAAATAAAATGCACTCAGATTTTCAGAAAGATAATATTGGGATGTACAATTTAACCAAGGTGCCTGTATCAGGGCCCAGCATATAACTTTTGTATACTGTTGTTGTTCTCTAGCCCCATCTAGTGGCCAGAGAAACAAATACCAGGTATATTGTTTGAAGCTGACCCCAACGTGTTGTAGAAAAGACGGGACACACAAGCCAGCTCTTCAGAGAAGGAAAGTTTATGTGCGCAGGTTCAAAATAAATGGCCTGAACATTGAGTTCAAAATAAATGGCCTGAACATTGAGTTCAAAATAAATGGCCTGAACATTGAATTCAAAATAAATGGCCTGAACATTGAGTTCAAAATAAATGGCCTGAACATTGAGTGAAATTCAGGAACTTCCTTATATAGTTTATCACTTTCGGCTAAAGCCATCTGTTAGTTTTGGAAACACCCCTCAAGATTTGCCCTTGAGTTACAGCAATATTATGTCTACAGGATGTCATAATACATAGGTCAGCCAACAGACAGACATAGCTCGTATTTTGAGGAACTAACAATATGTGTCTACCAAACAGATTAACAGCCAAGCTAGCAGATCGGCTAAAATAGATGTTTT
Organism: Thamnophis elegans; assembly: GCF_009769535.1. NCBI lineage: Eukaryota > Metazoa > Chordata > Lepidosauria > Squamata > Natricidae > Thamnophis > Thamnophis elegans. Next base: position 63,337,003 of record NC_045551.1, read on the forward strand.
ACTTCAGCATATTTCATGTGCAGACTTCCTTCTAACCAATGTCTAACCGCACTAAGTCCTAAAAGCAAACCTTGCAATTTCTATGTGAATAGTTAAAGCTTAATATCATGAAACCCTAGTTTGGTTCAGGCTTGAGGCCTACTTTGATTCAGCCTGCCACCTTAAACGCATTACCCATCCACCTGGACTCTCAAAACAAGGGCACGCTGGGAAGCCAGCCTCCATTTCCTTTAGCATTTGGAGAAGGCCGGAGCACAAAAAAGAATCCATCTTCATCTGTGTCATCCAAGGACAAACTCACAATCCCCCACACAGAGCATGGGTGGTGAGATTTAAATTGTTTGTATTTCTTCATTGTTATGTTCAATACTGCCTGTCTTGTATTTGGTTCTCATTCAGAGGTGGGATTCAGCCGGTTCGGCCTGCCCATCTGCCCCAGCTGTATATTACCCTGCTTAGACACGTTTTCAAGCCACGTGCATGCATGCAAGCTGTGCGCATGATCAAAGCGCATGCAAAGAAGGCCGAGTGCATGCGTGGATGCACGCACGCACTCATATTTGTGAACTGGTAGGGAAAGTAAGCGAATACCACCCCTGTTCTCATTGTATGTATCCCTGTTTTCCCCAGTTTCACCCTATCCTGTTCTTTCAATAAAGCATTCAGATCTACACACACGGCCTGATTTATTGGAGGATAGGTGGATTTCGCTGCATGTTGAGCTGCACTAGTGAGGACCGAACAGCCTGGACTTTGCATACAACTGCATCCTGACCCATCTAAAAGGAACAGAGAATCCAAGACCTCCAAAGCAAGTTACCAAGTTCCAAAAACAAGGGCAAAAACTTGTGGCGATGGAAAGCTTCTGGTCCCATCCTTTCTGCAAAATAACAAGCACAACCAGAGCACTTCTTAGGCTAATTATCAGTTTTGCTCAACTGATCGTACGGAAGAGAGCTGAGCCTTGCAAGCAGCTTTCTTGCTGATCACTAACGTGGAAGGGGCTTGAGTACACTCAGCTCTTTTGTGTGAGCCTGTTGATTAGACCTAACCTTTTGTAAGTATTGTCTTTCTCTTCCTTTCCAGCAAGCTAAGCAGGATGTTTTGCAAACAGATAGAAACTCGCAGCTCATGGGCCGGATGCATCACATGCTGGCCACATCCACCCCTGTTTTAGCGAAGGGGGGGAGAAAGCCATGATATGTCACGTGGCAACAATGTGACCCCGTGAGTTTGACACCCCTGGATCAGAGCAAAGCAGCAGTACAGAGAACATCTTTCGATTAAGGAGTCAGTATGACGGGGAAAGGCCTGCAGAGATCTAAATTTAAATCCACCCTTGGCCCCTGGTGAATTCAGTCCATCAGTCGGAAGGGAGGGAGGAAAGAAGGGAGGCGGGAGGGGAGGGAGGGAGAGAGGAAAGGAAGGAAAGATGGGAGGGAGAGAAGAAAGGGAGGAAGGAAAGGAGGGAGGGAGGAAGAGAGGAAAGGAAGGAAAGATGGGAGGGAGAGAAGAAAGGGAGGAAGGAAAGGAGGGAGGGAGGAAGAAAGTGAGGAAAGGAAGGGAGGGAGGAAAGGAAGGAAGGAAGCAAAGAAGGGAAGGAGGAAAGGCGGAAAGGAAGGGAGGAAGAAAATGGAGGGAGAGAAGAAAGGAAGGAAAGAAGGGAGGGAGGAAAGGAAGGGAGGGAGGAAAGGAAGGAAAGAAGGGAGGGAGAGAAGAAATGGAGGGAGGGAGGGAGGAAAGAAGGGAGGAAAGAAGGAAAGGGAGGGAGGGAGGAAAGGAGGGAAAGGAAAGAAAGAAGGGAGGGAGGGAGGAAGAGAGGGAGGAAAGGAAGGGAGGGAGGAAAGGAAGGAAGCAAAGAAGGGAGGGAGGAAAAGCGGAAAGGAAGGGAGGGAGGAAGGGGAGGGAGGAAAGGAAGGAAAGAAAGGAGGAAAGAAAGGAAGAAATATTATTGTTTCACAGCTTATAATAGACAAAAACTTTCAATTTCTTTAAAAAAATAACTTTTTAATCCCTCTTAGGGAGACATTTTAGAAAGTTGAGGTGCTCAGAAGAAAAATCAACGTTTTGGTCAAATTTCTCCACTGATGACCTTCAGACATTAAAAATCCATAGTCAAAAATGCCATTCCTTCCCAACGAACTCTTTCTCATCTATGTCTATTTCAAAATGTGCTGCGAGCTGTAATTTCTGGCACAAGTGAACACAAGGTGGCGACAGAGCCCCTTAAAAAGAAAGTTTTTTTTAAAACAAAAAAATCTTCTTTTTTTCCAAAAAGAATATTTAAATTCGGCTTCACAGTTATGTATACAAAGCCACATATTTCACCTATGAATTAAAAACATTTTTAACAGCCCACCCAGTTGTTCCTGCTAATAATTTGATAACAAGGTAATTTAATCAAAGAAAAATTAAATGCATTAATTAGACTTTTTTTTTAAAAAAAATAATAATAATCAAAAGCTCTATTCCTGTTTTGGTACTTTGTTATCTCTTCTTGCAGACTTTAAAATAATTCCAATATTATCTTGGTTGATTAAATAGAAACCGTCTGTTATCGTTATCAGTACTAATGCTTTACTCCCACATAGGTTAAAAGCCTGCTCTTCAAGGGGGAGAAAAGGAGGGAGGAGAACATCCCATCCACATTTCAAAAATAATTGATTTCTGGATTCTAAACCATGCCGTGGAAGATGCCAGCATCCGACCAAGCATGGCTGACCTTAAGAAAGCCCAACTGTTTGTCTCTCAATCTCTCAATTATAGAGCTGAGGTGGGGCAGTGGTTAGGGGGCAGTACTGCAGGCTACTTCAGCTGACTGCAGTTCTGCAGTTCAGCGATTCTAATCTCACCGGCTCAGGGTTGACTCAGCCTTCCATCCTTCCGAGGTGGGTAAAATGAGGACCTGGATTGTTGGGGGCAATATGCTGACTCTGTAAACCACTTAGAGAGGGCTGAAAGTCCTATGAAGCAGTATATAAGTCTAACTGCTATTGCTATTGCTAATTCCTCACATACACGAAGACTATTTGATGTCTATCACAGGTGGTTTTCAAAAATAGACTGGACAACTATTTGACTGGGATGGGATAAGGTAGTGATGGTGAACCTATGGCATACCAAACCACTACTGGTTTCCCTGAATTGGTTTCAACCGGTAGGAACCCACCGCTGAGTCAGGGTGATGCTTTATATATCAATGGCACTTTTTAAAAAAAGTTTTTTATTAACAAACATGTAAAATGCACACACACAAAACTTAGACGTACACCACATTTACACAATACAATACGAACAGGAGCTTCCTGTTCTTTCTAATAGCAATCATCAATCGATACCGCTCACCTTATATTATTTTCCCTTCTATTGTATTTCATTTGGATTTCACCGTTCTTAACCCTCTTATTTTACTCATGACTATTTTTTTCTTAGTTTTCTTATATTCCTTCATTGATTTTTGTTTCTTTCCTCCATCCACCTATACCATTTAATCCATATCTGGTAGAATTCTGATTCTTCTTTTCCCTGGATTTCTTTAGTTAGTTTCTCCATTTCGGCACAGTCCATAACCTTTCTTATTATTTCATCTTCGCTTGGGATTAATTTGTTTTGCCATTTCTGGGCAAAGGCAATCCTTGCTGCCATAATTATATGTAGTATTAAATACTGGATTTCTTTTTTTTTCCCGCAGACATAATTCCTAATAAAAAAAAACTATTTTAACCCCTGTTATTGCCTCCAGCCAATTTTGGATCCTTTTCCACTACTGGTTTGCCCAAATTGGTTTCAACCGGTAGGAACCCACCACTGACTCAGGGTGATGCTTTATATATTGATGGCACATTTAAGAAAGTCTAACTATCAGAAGAGGAATCAGTGTTCTAATGTTACAAGAAATTTCCTTCAAACGTTGGTGGGTTCCAAATAGCATCCAGAAGTAAATCAGAGTCCAAGGCAAAGTATTGCTCAAAGTTCCAATTTATTAAGAGAGCCATGTTGGCACATCTGTGGAAAACCTGAATCTGAAAGCTTCCTGGTTTCTCCACCCAGTTGAAGGTTCATGATCTTGCCCCCATACCAGTGGTGGGTTTCAAAAATTGTTCGAACCTACTCTGTGGGTGTGGCCTCCTTTGTGGGAGTGGCTTGCTGCTCATGTGACCAGATGGGAGTGGCTTGCCGCCCATGTGACTGGATATGAAGATGACGACGACACTTGTCAGAACCACCTTAAATTACCTCACACACAGCACTGGCATGCATAAGAATAGGATGTAAACTTGTTTTTTAAAAGGCATCTTTGGTTTGCATTAAAACAACTTCAACACACGCATTGTTCTGATTGCACCACAAATGCAGTAGTCATCCTTACCTTTCACAGAGGCACTGAGTTTTATAAATAGGAGCATGATAGTGTAGAATAATCATATCCAAGGACCAGTGGTGGGTTTAAAACTTTTTGGAACCTCTTCTGTAGGTGTGGCCTGCTTTCTGGGTCCACTGGTGGAACCTCTTCTAACCGGTTCGGTAGATTTTGGTGTGAACTGGTAGGAACCCACCTCTGCCCCACACCCACAGATCCATTCCATGGTCCAATCTTCCACTGCTATGCTGGCAGTTCCACCCATCCAGTTCCGGTCAGGTGCAGAGATGTAGAGACAAAGGATGACCTTGTCTTGCTAGAAAGGAATTTTATTTTGACAACATCACATTCTACTTCTTACTATTCCCCTTCCCAATTCCCCACTAATGAAACGGCATAGTAGAATAGAATATTAGTGTGGCAGGCCAAAGATCCCAAAAGGAATGGGCTGCAGGCCTGACAGTTGGTGAGGTTGGAACAAGTATAGTGCAAACCCACTTTTCATAGCTGGACATGCAGTTGCCCCAGCAAGCAGTCTAAAAATCCCACGGAGACGTTGACATTTGCAAAGAGGAGTTTTTCCCAGTCTTCTTGGTGACAGGGAGAGCACTATGCACGGAGCAGAAACTTCACACCAAAGTGGACAGTCTAGATAAGGGCCCAGCTTTTTCCTGGCCTGTATTTATAAGAACAGTAGCTGCCATGCTAGGTAAGAGAATGTAGTATAAGGCATACATTCATTCATGCTTCATCTGCTGAGGTTCCAAGCCAGAGAGAAAGCCAGCGTTGTCTTCCTGCCAATCCCTGTATCAAATAGAAAGCAGCCTTTTAATCCCCCAAAAGCTTCTCAGCCTCGTCTTAAAATTAGGAAAACTTGGTTTCCTGGATTCGCCTGGTTTTTGCAGCTTGTCGGTCTGAAGGTGGAGAATGAAAGGAAGCGGGAAGAAGGAATGCTTCAATTCTCCTGTCATGCATTCCCTTTGCTTTGCCGCTTCTGGAAAGGCAATGATGTAATGAGAAGACGGGTTTAGTTATTTAGTTATTTAGTTATTTAGTTATTTAGTTATTTAGTTATTTAGTTATTTAGTTATTTAGTTATTTAGTTATTTAGTTATTTAGTTATTTAGTTATTTAGCTATTTAGCTATTTAGCTATTTAGCTATTTAGCTATTTAGCTATTTAGCTATTTAGCTATTTAGCTATTTAGCTATTTAGTTATTTAGCTATTTAGCTATTTAGTTATTTAGTTATTTAGTTATTTAGTTATTTAGCTATTTAGCTATTTAGCTATTTAGCTATTTAGCTATTTAGTTATTTAGTTATTTAGCTATTTAGTTATTTAGCTATTTAGCTATTTAGTTATTTAGTTATTTAGTTATTTAGTTATTTAGCTATTTAGTTATTTAGTTATTTAGTTATTTAGTTATTTAGCTATTTAGCTATTTAGTTATTTAGTTATTTAGTTATTTAGTTATTTAGTTATTTAGTTATTTAGCTATTTAGTTATTTAGTTATTTAGTTATTTAGCTATTTAGCTATTTAGCTATTTAGTTATTTAGCTATTTAGTTATTTAGCTATTTAGCTATTTAGCTATTTAGCTATTTAGCTATTTAGCTATTTAGTTATTTAGTTATTTAGTTATTTAGTTATTTAGTTATTTAGTTATTTAGTTATTTAGCTATTTAGCTATTTAGCTATTTAGCTATTTAGCTATTTAGCTATTTAGTTATTTAGTTATTTAGTTATTTAGTTATTTAGTTATTTAGCTATTTAGCTATTTAGCTATTTAGCTATTTAGTTATTTAGTTATTTAGTTATTTAGTTATTTAGTTATTTATTTAGCTATTTAGCTATTTAGCTATTTAGCTATTTAGCTATTTAGTTATTTCGTTATTTCGTTATTTCATTATTTCGCTATTTCGCTATTTCGCTATTTTGTTATTTCTCTATTTTGCTATTTAGCTATTTAGTTATACTTTGTTATTCTCTTCTTTGTGCCAAACTCTGGGATATTGGAACCCTGCTATCATGCTAGTCCTTCTAGTCCTACCTCCTAGTCCTTCTTTTCATTAAAATAGAGATACCTACAACTTGTCTTGTAATGTTTTAACTTCCAGTCCCCTAATCATCTTTGTTGCTCTTCTCTGCACTCTTTCTAGAGTCTCCATATCTTTTTTTATGTTGTAGCGACCAAAACTGAATGCCGTATTCCAAGTGTGGCCTTACCAAGGCCTTATTATAAAGTGGTATTAACTCTTCACGTGATCTTGATTCTATCCCTCTGTTGATGCAGCCTAGAACTGTGTTGGCTTTTTTGGCAGCTGCTGCACACAGCTGGCTCCTATTGAAATGGTTGTCCACTTGGACTCCAAGATCCCTCTCACAGTCACTACTATTGAGCAAGGTACCACCTATACTGTACCTGTGCATTTCGTTTTTCTGATATTATCACACAACCTTTTGAATTACTGACTAATGTTTGTTTGTTTTTTTATATTGAATGAAGTTTGCAAAGTGTTTAGCATTGCTCCCCATTTGAGGTTGTAGTTAAAAACAGTTTTATGCCTCATGCATTTGTTTCGATCTGTTCCTTTACCTCTTCCTTCTTTGTGAGACTGACTGTTTATACACGGATGCCTGCTATCATCTTGAATCAACAATTCGCCATAGTACCTTATGTATATCGCTCTAAAAAAATATTCTCTTTTCATGTTTTCTTTCCCTCGAGTGAAAAGGGAAGAATATATATATATAACATCCTGCAATCCTTTCATTCTTAGCATTCTAAGTGTTCGAAACTGCTGTCTGAATTCTTAAACGTGGGGATGTTTCATCTTGTTCACCCTTTTATTCCCGAGATGTAGTTTCAGCTTTTTATGCCGTCATAAATAGACAATGAAGTAAAATATAAATGCAGAATGAAGCCACAGCGATACAATAATAACGTGCACAACACACACGGGGTGACATCATCACAGAACATATATGCTCTTGCATCCTGTTATTTTATGCCAGTTGAGAAGTCTCCCTTCATGTACTTCTCTCGTCCCATTCAGACATCTCTGAAGAGCTCACGCTCAAGAAACAATAACCAGCTAGATAATTCATGTTGATTCAGAGCCATGTTGCTTCAAGGCTGATACATCTAAAATGTGGAATAACCTAGAAGAGCAGAACAGAAGAGCAAAGTTGGAAGGGACCTTAGAGGTCATCTAGACCAGCCCCCCCAAAAGCAGGAGACCCTACACCATTTCTGACTGGTGCCAGTCCAGTTTCTTCTTGAAAGCCTCCAGTGATGAAGCTCCCACAACTACTGAAGGCAACTTCTGTTCCATTGGTTGATTGTTCTCACTGTCAGAAAATTATTCTTATTTCTAGGTTGAATCTCTCCTTGGCCAGTTTCCATCCATTGTTCATTGTCTGGCCTTCAGGTGCTTTGGAGAATAGCTTGACCCCCCCCCCTCTCTGTGGCAGCTCCTCAAATATTGGAAGACTGTTCTCATGTCTCCCCTGGTCCTTCTCTTCTCTAGACTAGCCATGCCCAGTTCCTGCAACCATTCATTGTATTTTTAAGCCTCAAGTACCCTAATCCAGTACCCCAAAAACTAAGAAGAGAGGGTTGATGCTATCATGTCACCCCCTAACCTTTCTTTCCATTAAACTAGACATATCCAATTCCTGGAACCATTCTTCATATGTTTTAGCCTTTAGTCTTCTAATCATCTTTGTTGCTCTTCTCTGCACTCATTCTAGAGATTCAATATCTGTTTTGTAGTGTGGTGGCCAAGCCAAGTTGCACTTCATAGTACTTACTTTGGAAAGATTTGCCTGAAGTTGGCTAAAGCACCAAGATTTAATTATTTTTTGTTTACTATATGCCTTTGCATCCGAACAGAGGCAGGTAACACCTTTTCCAAAAGTAAATTTTGGGTTTCCCATATTATAGGATCATGTACGCCTTGCATACATTTTTATATAAATGTGTAAAGGGAGATTAGTTGTTGGGTGTTATTAAAACAAAATGCATAAGTGTATTTTCTCATTGATATGCAATGTAAACCTTATTGCCTTATTTTAAGCAATCAGGGGGCTGCATGATTAATTGTGCAAATAATCTATAATAGCCATGATGGTAAGATAGGAAGGAAGGAAGGAAGGAAGGAAGGAAGGAAGGAAGGAAGGAAGGAAGGAAGGAAGGAAGGAAAAAAGGGGAGGAAGGGAGGCGAGATAATGAATGGATGGATGGAAGGAAGGAAGGAAAAGGTAGGGGGGAAGGAAGGAAGGAAGGAATGAAAAGGGGAGGAAGGGAGGTGAGATAATGGATGGATGGAATGGATGGATGAAAGGAAGGAGAAAGAAGAGAGGGAGGGAGGGAGGGAGGGAGGGAGGGAAGGAAGAAAGAAAGAAAGAAAGAAAGGAAGGAAGGAAGGAAGGAAGGAAGGAAGGAAGGAGACTTCTCTTGTGCCTTTTGCCTGGGCATATTGTTTCTCCCCAATTCTGTACCTGAATTAAGATTAGGTGCATTATTATTTTTCTTTCTTTCCATCTTTTCATCAGGCAGCTGCTCTGAATAGAAGCAAAGATACAATTCATCTCCAACAGCCTTTCAAAGGCTATAACCAGCTGCATTAATATATCATGAGTTAATCCTGATTAATGGTACGAGAGAGAATCTGATTGCAACTAATTAGGCAAAACTGATATTCCGAGCCACCGTATCACTTTCTCCCAGCAAAGTCCTTGCCCTGGAAAAAGATAAAGGGGAGGAAAACATGACATCAAGGGGCACCGCTTGCAATCTGTTAAGTCGGGGCGTCTCTTTCAGCTCCACAACAAAGAGCATGTGCTGAAATTTCTCATTAAGCTAAATTTTTCAATAGAGTTTCCAACGAAACAGCATTCAGAATGGGTGGTTGGAAAAAGAGCAGTGATTAAAAAAAAAAAAAACACCACTACAATCGCAAGACCTTTGATAGAGGAGGGTCAGGATTAGGAATGTGATAACCTTCCAGTGTTTGGGAGGGGGGGTGTACAACTGTCAGGCCAAGCAAGCAAAACAGAATGGGTCAGATAGGTTGTTGTTGATTGCCTGTTTACAAGAATCTCTCCAAACGATTGTCCCCTGAGGAAACCAGAGACAGACCTAAGTGTCAGGTGCAAGTAACCAAGAACAGGAGTTTAGTTCAAAGCACTTCAAGTTCAGTACATGCTACCCATGAGTCAGATAGTCCTTTGGGAGAAGAGCGGCATATAAATCCAATAAACAAACAAGCAGATAGTTCAGTTAATAGCTTCTATTGTGGAGAATTCACACTGGAACTACCATATTTTTCCAGAGTATAAGACGCACCCTTTTCCCTCAAAAAAGAGACTGAAAATCTGGATGCATCTTATACACTGAATACAGCATTTTCTGCCTTAAGAAACCCTGCCCCCTTCACCAAAATGGCTGTGCAGAGCCTTTAGAAGGCTTCCAGAATGCTCCTGGGGGCTGGGGAAAGCAGACCCATTTTTTGCTCAATTCCCCCCCCCCCCAGCTGCCAGGAGCACTCTATAAGCCTCCTAAAGGCTCTGCATGTCCTTTTTTTGACAAAAAAGGGCCCGTTTTTGCTCATTTTTGACCCCACCCCACCCCCAGAGGCACTCTACAAGCCTCCTAAAGGCTATTCATGCCCTCTTTTAAAAAAAATGGGCCCATTTTTGTGAAAAATGGGCCATTTTTGGGAGGTTTGCAGAGTGCAAAAGCTTATTTTAATTTGCCTCTTCAAAATCTTGGTGCGTCTTATACTCCAGTGCGTCTTATACTCTGAAAAAATACAGTATTTCTTTTGGGAATTATAAATAATAAATATAAGAAGGGGGGCGCTTTACTTAACAATACATATTATTACAGCAGCAAGAATGGTCTTTGCCCAAAACTGGAAAAACAGGGAAACTCTACAAGAAGGGGAAATAATTAGGAAAATTCTGACTTGAGCTGAAATGGATAAATTGATGTGGGAATTGACGAATAAAGATGAATCAGAATATTATAAGATGTAGGACAAACTTTATTAATGGTTGGAATAAAAAGGAAAGACCCAAAATAAGCAATGGCCAAGATTCATAGAATGGAGACTAGAATTATGTATGAAACAATAATAGTGAAAATGTATAAGATAAGCATAAAGCAGCATGGTTGGAAATATATTTCTATATTTGTAAACACGGAAGAGATCAAATGTTAAAAGGCAGGGTGGTTACAATGTATAGCAATAGCAATAGCAGTTAGACTTATATACTGCTTCATAGGGCTTTCAGCCCTCTCTAAGCGGTTTACAGAGTCAGCATATTGCCCCCACAGTCTGGGTCCTCATTTCACCCACCTCGGAAGGATGGAAGGCTGAGTCAACCTTGAGCCGGTGAGATTTGAACAGCCGAACTGCTGAACTGCAGTCAGCTGAAGTAGCAGACTGCAATTCAGTGCTGCATTTAACCACTGTGCCACCTCGGCTCTTATAGGTATAACTTTATACCTTTTATACCTTTATACCTTTTAATCTATGCATGTATGGCATAGATTTCACCATGATGGTTACACTGTGCCCTATGTTTTAATTTGTGTTCAATAAAAAACTTTTAAATATAAAAATAGTTTCTATTGTGGGAAAATGCTTAGTAGAATAATAGAAAATGGTCCACCAGAAAATATGGCTGCAGGCCTGACACCATGTACAAGAATCTGATCTACTAACAGTCAAGGCAAATTGGTGCCACATAAGACTCAATGGAATTCAAGGCGAGGGAGTGGACCTAGATCTCTTTTGTGAGCAGAGCAACTTCAAATTAAGGATTCCATTTGACCCTGCCCATCTCCTACACTTACGGCTTAGTCTCAAACATTTCTTCTATCAGATGGTCTCTAAGCTGGAACGTCTTTTAACACACTGTCACACTGGCTGCAACCTTAACTTCTAAATTGAAGTGATCCTTGGCTCTGTTGAGAAAAATTTATTAGAGGTCAAGTGCATTGCAGTATTGCAGAGCCAAAACTGAGAGTTGGGCACCCAAAGAGAAGACCTCTCATGGACTATGAATGTTAACATGCTTGAGAAGAAGGCATAAGAAGAGGTTGAGAATGCTCAGGAAGATAAATTTATCTCAGCATCTACTTCTGTCCTACTATCGCAGCACCATTGAGAGTGTCCTGACATACGGCATTCTTTTATAATATGGGAGCGTCTCTGCAATGGACAAAAAAGTTCTACAGGGAATCATTAAAACTGCCCAGAATATCATCAGGCTCCATTTATCAACCCTGGATGACATCTTCGCATCTCGCTGTTTGAGGAAGTTTCACAACATTCTCAGAGACTCTTCCCATACTGCTTACAATATTTTTGGATTTCTGCCTTCTGGCAGAAGATACAGAACAATTAAAACTAGGACCACACGTCTTCTGAATAGCTTTTATCCCAGAGCAATAATTACACTCAACGATGAACTAAAGGGCCACCATAAGTGAATTGTTGGAGAGCATTACTTGGTCTGTTGTGTAGATGCTTGGATGGTTTAAGGGTGGGGAATATTTGGTGTGTGGGGGTGGGTTTGGGGATTGGGCCTTGTCTCTGGGTGTTATATGAATTTCGTTATAGGGGTATACTGTGTATATGCATATACGTACAATGACAATAAAGTATTATTCTTTTTCTTCAAATCCCTAAGTTCTACTTCCCTCCCCAAATAGTCATACTCCACTCACTATCAAGGATGCAGCTGTAGAGGTGGCCAAAAGTATTAAGTGTGTGTGGGGTGCAGATAATTAATGATCTGAACTGGTCTCTCCACACTTCATCCTTAGTGAAGTGTTCAAACTGGAGAATGCATTTCATGCATCGGATGAGGAGCGGACATCTTTCTGCTTCTGACCTGGCCACTTTTTACAGAGGCACAATTGAGAGCATTTTAACAAATTACATGCCTGTTTGGTTGAGTGGCAGCAGTACCTCAGATAGAAAGTCCATACAGAGAGTGGTGAGGACAGTGGAGAAGATTATAGGAAGCTTGCTTCCTGTTGTTCAGGATACTACTTATAAGCACTATGTGTTTTGAGCTCAAAGCATTGTTAGAGACATCACACACCCATTTTATGGTCTGTTTCTGTTGCTCCCTTCTGGGAGGAGGTTTCAAAATATTTCTACAGCAGGATTACCAAATTCTGTAACAGCTTTGTTCCCTATGCCATCCATCTGGTAAACTGACAATATTTGTTTTTCTCACCATGTAACCATTGTTTCTCTGTGTCACACAATATATGTGGGTACTGTACATGCATAATTGTGTATTCATTATGCAGTGTATATTGGAGGTGGTGACCCTTTGGGAGCTGTATGCAATGAAATTTCATTTTAATATATGCTGATTGGTGTACATTCAATGTGACAATAAAGTTATTCCAAGTTCTAAGTTCATATGTTTACTGTAATCTCTCACTAGTGCAGGGGTTTCAAACTCAAGGCCCAGGGGCTGGATCTGGCCTGCGTGGTGCCTATGTTTGGCCCACAGGGCCATGCTGGAAACAACAAAGGTCTGACCCACAGTGCCTCTGCCAGCAAAAATGGAGTTCCCAACTCCATTTTCACTGGCAGAGGATTGGAGGATGCCATTGCAGCTGAAAACGAAGCTGGTGGGGGCCATGGACAACCCTCCTAAACTCCGTTTTCACTGGCAGAGGGTTATAGGTAGCCATGGAGCTCGGGAGCTCATTTTTGTTGGTAGAGCTCTCAGGGAAACCCCAACATGAGTGACGTTGAGCTGGTCATGCCCACCTTGGCCACAACCACCCTTTCCCCCTGAGGTCAAACACAACCCTGATGTGGCCCTCGATGAATTTGAGTTTTACACCCCTGCACTAGTGCACCGTGCCTTCATGTTGAATGTTGACCTGGGTCAATGCAGACTCAACCATACCCTCCCATTCAGTGGAGAAATTCATTTTTTTTTACTACCAGTCCTATGGGCATGGCTTGGTTGGTGTGGCAGAGGAAGGATACTGCAAAATCTCCATTCCGACCCCACTCTGGAGCCAGCCAGAGGTGTTATTTCCTGGTTCTCCATACTACTCAAAATGTCCACTACCGGTTCTCCAGAACCTGTCAGAACCTGCTGAATTTCACCCCTGCTCCCATCATATATGTATGGTATTTGTTGATAAAGTTTGAATGGTGCTGATAAAGAGCCGAGGTGGCGCAGTGGTTAGGGTGCAGTACTGCAAGCCACTTCAGCTGACTGTTATCTGCAGTTCAGCGGTTCTAATCTCACCGGCTCAAGGTTGACTCAGCCTTCCATCCTTCCGAGGTGGATGAAATGAGGACCCAGACTGTGGGGGTGATATGCTGACTCTGTAAACCGCTTAGAGAGGGCTGAAAGCCCTATGAAGTGGTATATAAGGCTAACTGCTATTGCTATTGCTATAAACATATCAGCCTTGTGTTTGAAATTTTGAAGGTTTAATCCATCGGTAAGTACATTTCACAAAACTGGATGAATCTCTTGGAAACTTTTTAATTAACCTTATTTTGTGAACAGGTTCCAAGGGAGCAAGACTCAATGACTTGAGCCTGTTATGTAATTTTTTCTCTGAGTGCTGTATCTCCCAACAGTCTTTTAAGAGTCGCACATGGCATGCCATTGAGTGATGAGTGCTACATAAAATGCATAATTTAGTTGGCAACCTTCTTCTTCTTCTGCCTTGTCCCCAAAGCAATCGCATGAAGAGAAACGCAGTCTCTGACTTCCTTTGTGCTGGTTTTTTTTTTTTTTTTTTCCCAGAGCAATGTAGAAAGACACCTCGGGCTGAACTGCACGGCGAATCGTCTCACTGCCAATTATTTACAGGGAAATTTAGAAGGCTACCGTGAGCAAAGAGTTGCTTGTTAAGTACTGAGAATCATGCATGGGCTTACAGAGGAGGAAAACAAAGCATTTGGAATCTTTGAAATAATATTACATGCTGTTAGAAGGCTTTATTCTTTCTTCAAGGAACGTGAATGTCTTTGAAATAACATAGGCTAACTGAACAGGAGAACTCTGCTCAAGAAGACTAGGACTAACAAATAAGATAGGCAAATATGGGGCTGTACTTCTGTTTTCTTCTTTCAAACAAGTCTTAAACTGTAGAAAGGAACCTGCAGTTCCAATGCTGCTACTCATAACCTGTAACAAACCTATAGGGAGAGAAGATTCTAAAAAAGAAACCCTGCATGTCAGAGGTGGTAAGGAGCACCTGGGCAGGACTTATACGAAGGCTATTGATTTGAGTACTTCAATCTTGGACTGGAATCACAAAAATAAAGGGCTAAGACTTACCATATTTTTCGGAGTATAAGATGCACCAGAGTATAAGACGCACCTGGGGGCCCTCAAAAATGAGCAACAAATGGCCCACTTTTTGTCAAAAAAAGGGCATGCATAGCATTTAGGAGGCTTGTAGAGTGCTCCTGGGGACTGGTGGTGGGGGCAAAAATGAAGGGGGAAATAACGGGCCCATTGTTCATCAAGAAAAGGGCATGCATATGATATAGGAGGCTTGTAGAGTGCTCCTGGGGGCTGGGGGGGGCAGAAATGAAGGGGGGGAAACGGGCCAATTGTTTATCAAGAAAAGGCATGCATAGCATTTAGGAGGCTTGTAGAGTGCTCCTCGGGGGGGGAGGAATGAGCAAAAACCAATTTTTCACTCATTTCTGCCCTCCCCAGCCTCTAAGAGCACTCTGGAAGCCTCCTAAAGGCTATGCACAGCCATTTTTCCAAAGGAGGCAGGGTTTCAGGATGCCAAAAATGCTGTATTCAGTGCATAAGGCACATTTCACTCTCTTTTTTGAGGGAAAAAGGTGCGACTTATACTCTGAAAAATACGGTATATGATTGCAGTCTTCTGATACTTGAGGAAGTACCGGAAGGCGGCAGTCATATCAGTCCTAGCCCTTCCCTTCTTTTTCTGTGGAGTCCTTGAGGAACCAAGCAGAGAATAATGAGTCGACGTGTTCTCCAAAACACCTGAGGGCAGAACAAGAAGTAGTGGGTGGGAACTAATCAAGGGGAGAGAATCAACCAAGAACTAAGGAGAAATTTGCTGGCACTCAGAACAATTGATCAATGGAACGGATTGCCTTCAGAAGTTGTGGGCACTCCATCTCTGGAGGTTCTCAAGAGGAAATTGGACAGTCAGTGGCCTGGAATGGTATAGCACCGTGATGGCGAACCTATGGCATACTTACCACAGGTGGCACCATATTTGCCACAGGAGCCATATTTGCTGGTACACGAGCTGTCAGCTCCAGTGTACATGTACATGCCAGATAGATTGTTTTTGGCCTTCTTGAAACTTTGGATTGGTCCATTGGGCCTGTTTTTCACACTCCCCAGCAGTGGTGGGTTTCAAAAATTGTTCGAACCAACTCTGTGGGTGTGGCCTCCTTTGTGGGAGTGGCTTGCTGCCCATGTGACCGGATATGAAGATGCTGACGACACTTGTCAGAACCACCTTAAATTACCTCACACACAGCACTGGCATGCATAAGAATATGATGTAAACTTGTTTTTTAAAAGGCATCTTTGGTTTGCGTTCAAACAACTTCAACACATGCAATGTTCTGATTGCACCACAAATGCAGTAGTCATCCTTACCGTTCACAGAGGCACTGAGTTTTATAAATATGAGCATGATAGTGTAGAATAATCCTATCCAAGGACCAGTGGTGGGTTTCAAAAATTTTTGGAACCTCTTCTGTAGGTGTGGCCTGCTTTCTGGGTCCACTGCTGGAACCTCTTCTAACCGGTTCGGTAGATTTGATGAACCAGTTCTAACGAATAGGTGAAAACTGGTAGGAACCCACCTCTGCTCCCTAGGCTCCAGGGGCTTAACTAAAGCCTGGGGAGGATGAAAACCGCTTCCCAGGCCCACTAGAGGGCCTCTGGAAGCCAGAAATGGATCATTTCCGAACTTCTGGTTTGGACCCATTTTTTGCCCTCCCCAGGCTTCAGGAAAGTCTCCGGAGGCTGGGGAGGGCAAAAACTCACCCCACATGAGGGGGTCAGGCGTGCATACATGGGGGAGTTGCACATCTATGCACAGGTGGGTAGGGTGCATTGCATTGTGGGTGTGGGCATCATTTTGGCACGTCTTTACAAAAAGGATCTCCTGCATGAATGGGAGGTTGGACTAGAAGACCTGAAGAAGACTCTTCCAGCCCAACTATTCTACATTCTATGTTATAAGCAGAAAAAAAAATGAGTATGTGAATCTCCAAGCTTCCCCTAAGACAAGATTCTGTGCCTTTAAATGGCAGTCAGACCAGGTTTTGGTGGGCTGAACATTGCAATTGGGTTTTGAGTTGTAAACCAGGGGTCTGAAATTAAGATATTTTCTCAATTACGTTTGAAAATCTCCCTGCATGCCAAGGCAATGACCCTATCACTGAGCAAATGGCTTCACATCACTAATAATAATCACAATAATAGTGGGATTTCCGAATACAAACCGATTAAGACTTGGCTCATAACACACTAGAAAAAAAAGAAAGTGTGAACAATTGGTGTGGCAATACCAGGAGGTAGTAAAAGACAAAGAATTGGAAAGGATCACAAAGTATCAAAACTTTTCTATCCACAATAGAAAGGGTCCTCACATATTGCATTAAAGCAGGGGTAAAATCCAGCAGGTTCTGAAGAACTGGTAGGGGAAATTTTGAGTAGTTTGGAGAACCGGCTGGTCCCAGAGTGGGATGGGAATGGAGATTTTTCAGTATCTTTGCCCTGGAGTGTGGAGGGAATGGAGATTTTATAGTATCCTTCCTCTGGAGTGGGGAGGAAATGGAGATTTTGCAGTATCCTTCCTCTGGAGTGGGGAAGAAATTGAGATTTTGCAGTATCCTTCCCCCTGGAGTGGGGAGGGAATGGAGATTTTGCAGCATCCTTCCCCTGGAGTGGGGAGAGAATGGAAATTTTATAGTATCCTTCCCCTGGAGTGGGGAGGAAATGGAGATTTTGCAGTATCCTTCCTCTGGAGTGGGGAGGAAATGGAGATTTTGAAGTATCCTTCCTCTGGAGTGGGGAGGAAATGGAGATTTTGCAGTATCCTTCCCCTGGAGTGTGGAGGGAATGGAGATTTTGCAGTATCCTTCCCCTGGAGTGTGGAGGGAATGGAGATTTTATAGTATCCTTTCTCTGGAGTGGGGAGGAAATGGAGATTTTGAAGTATCCTTCCTCTGGAGTGGGGAGGAAATGGAGATTTTGCAGTATCCTTCCTCTGGAGTGGGGAGGAAATGGAGATTTTGAAGTATCCTTCCCCTGGAGTGGGGAGGGAATGGAGATTTTGCAGTATCCTTCCTCTGGAGTGGGGAGGAAATGGAGATTTTGAAGTATCCTTCCTCTGGAGTGGGGAGGAAATGGAGATTTTGCAGTATCCTTCCCCTGGAGTGTGGAGGGAATGGAGATTTTGCAGTATCCTTCCCCTGGAGTGTGGAGGGAATGGAGATTTTATAGTATCCTTTCTCTGGAGTGGGGAGGAAATGGAGATTTTGCAGTATCCTTCCTCTGGAGTGGGGAGGAAATGGAGATTTTGAAGTATCCTTCCTCTGGAGTGGGGAGGAAATGGAGATTTTGCAGTATCCTTCCTCTGGAGTGGGGAGGAAATGGAGATTTTGAAGTATCCTTCCCCTGGAGTGGGGAGGGAATGGAGATTTTGCAGTATCCTTCCCCTGGAGTGGAGAGAGAATGGAAATTTTATAGTATCCTTCCCCTGGAGTGGGGAGGAAATGGAGATTTTGCAGTATCCTTCCTCTGGAGTGGGGAAGAAATGGAGATTTTGAAGTATCCTTCCCCTGGAGTGGGGAGGGAATGGAGATTTTGCAGTATCCTTCCCCTGGAGTGGGGAGGGAATGGAGATTTTGCAGTATCCTTCCCCCTGAAGTGGGGAGGGAATGGAGATTTTGCAGCATCCTTCCCCTGGAGTGGGGAGAGAATGGAAATTTTATAGTATCCTTCCCCTGGAGTGGGGAGGAAATGGAGATTTTGCAGTATCCTTCCCCCGGAGTCAAGAGGGAATGAGGATTTTGAAATATCCTTTCCTGCCACACCCACCAAGCCATGCTCACCAAGACACGCCACGCCATGCCCACAGGAAAAAAAAAATGTCCCCACTGCATTAAAGTATAGTATGCTGGTGGTCAGGAAGGCACTACCCAGAGTTATCAATTTGGCCGCTTGCTTTAAAAACAGGTATATAACGTACGGTGCCTGCGCGACCTCTGACGAGCAGCTTGGTGTTACAGGGGCAGTGGAGTACACACGCATGCGCAACACACATGTACGAACAATAGCAATAGCAGTTAGACTTATATACCGCTTCATAGGGCTTTTAGTCCTCTCTAAGTGGTTTACAGAGTCAGCATATTGCCCCCAACAACAATCCGGGTCCTCATTTTACCCACCTCAGAAGGATGGAAGGCTGAGTCAACCCTGAGCCGGTTAGCTGTTGAGATTTGAACAGCCGAACTGCAGAACTGCAGTCAGCTAAGTAGCCTGCAGTGCTGCATTTAACCACTGCGCCACCTCGGCTGCCCAGCCTAGTGAGCAGCCTACTGGTAGCGACAGGGAGAGGAGCCCACCACTGCAGTGACTCCGCAAAAAAAGCTGCCACACTTTGAATTACCACGTCAGCAATCCTGAATAGGAGCTGCACCTCAAACAACATCAGCTGGGACTGTCTCTATAAATGGGGCATAGCGTCCTCCCCTCAGTTTGACTGAGGGATTCCCAAGCAAGTGTCAATTGAATTATCGCCTGCTGTAAGCTGAGAGCACATACCAGTCCAGTATCTGATTTTTTTTTTTAAATATACATGATGCTGTGCTTCGGTGGTTAGATGGCCTGGATGTTGATATTTGAACATAGATCTTTTTAACATTTATATTTTATTGGCTTTACTAATCTAGATGAAATGTTAATACATCCTGTGAGTCCGCGTATGATGTGCCGTACGCTAAATAAAGAGCCATCAACAGATCCGTCAAAAACCTTGGGCTTGGCACAAAGCAAATTGAAACAGGATTATATTTCATCTTCTTGGCTTCATCAAGTGTCAGCAACCGTTTCATCTTCTTTCCCCAAAACTGTGGCGGCAGGAGCTTCGTTTCCTTCATAACACCATTGCAAACATCCAAACCAAAGGGGATATTCAGCCAATTCGGACCAGTTCGCGTGAACTGATAGTGGAAATCGTGGGTGGGACTGCCCACCTATCCAGCTCTATGCCGTCCCATTTAGGCACAGTTTGAAATCTGTGCACGCGGGCAAAACACATGCAGAGAAGGCTATGTGCATGTGTTGATTTGAAAACCGGTAGGGAAAGTAAGTGATTACCACTCCTGATCCAAACACCAGAACACCAGAGTCAAAGGCGGGGGGGGGGGACAAAGCAATTAGTATATTCGGCAAAACACTCTTTGTTTCCTCCTCAGCAATCAGTGTGAGCCTCTGTTTAATCGTCTTCAAAATGGCAAAGTAAGAATTGGGTCAGAGAGCAAGATGTTCCCCAGCCTACTATGGATCTGCTCACAGAGCCTGTTTGCAATTCACAAAAGTTTCCATAGCACAACCCAGAGATTTCTGCTTAATGAGCTCTGATGATATCAGCTCTAATAAATCTTTAACATCAAGCAAACAGCGTCCAAAATTAAATCAGAGTCCAAGGCAAATAGTTGCTCAAAGTTCCAATTTATTAAGAGAACCATGTTGGCACATCTGGGAAAACTCACATCTGAAACCTTCCTAGTTGAAAGTTCAAGATCTTGCCCCACACCCACAAGTCCATCACATGGTCCATTCATCCACTGCCATGTTGGCAGCTTCCACCCATCCAGTTCCAGTCAGGTGCAGAGGCGCAGAGACAAAGTATGACCTTGGCTTTGTAGAAAGAATTTTGTTATGGCTACATATCATCTAACTCCATACAATCCCCCCGTCCCAATTTCCCACAATAGGAAGTGCATAGTAGAATAATAGAAAGTGTGGCAGGCCTGAGATCCACAAGAAAATATGGCTGCAGGCCTAACACAGTGCATATATTCAGACAAAAAACATGGCTGTACTATTGCTCACAGGATCTTCTCTTCGGCCTTAATGAACCAGATTCATGGTGTCCTTTCTACAAGCCTAATACCATGTATGGGGCATAAGAGACCTTTTCACAATGGACAATTGTTGGAAGAAATGTCCATCTGGGTTCAGTTCCAAGTGGGGGGAAAGACACTGGATTCATGAATGTTGCTTGAAAAGAAGGTTTATTGATGAACAGGGTCACACATGCCTTGAAGACCTTGGGTGAAGAAAAAGGGAAGAGATGCTGAGAGTGCCCGGGTTTTATGCCCTCTCTGCAAGGGTGGGATTTTACCGATTTAAATTGGTTCAGGCGAACCAATAGCTCCAACTATCAGCTGGGAGTGAACCGGTTCACTCCCACAATCAGGAGGGCCCACCCGCCCACTCCTGCACTTTACTGCATTATATCTTCTCAGCTGATTTCCGCGGCAGTGCAGAATGCCACGCCTCTGCTGTGTTACTCCCCAGGTGTAATGCGGAAGGTAAGTTTTCTTAAAACTCTGCATGAGCGCACGATCACCAAACCGCTTGTTAAACCACTGCCTCTCTGGGCTTTTGAACGTGAGCTTGCATTCTGATTGGTTGTCAGACTCCCATGGGGCCATGCAGGGGCAACTCTGTAGGCTGTCCTGAGTCTTAAGATTGGTGCAGTGATGGGATTCAGCCAGTTCGCACCTATTCGGGAGAACCGAAGCAGTTCGGAAAACCAGTTGTTGGAAGAAATCTCTTCCCCCCCCCCACTTTACAGGGCTAATCGTGTAAGGAAGGCAGGAAGGAAACATTCTGGTGTTGTTTCTAGCCTCATCTTTATTGCCCTGCTTACAGAAAGTGCTTCTCCGGTTAACCCTTATTACATTGTAACAGCTAAGGTGAAGCACTCATCGACATGAGTGAGGTTGAGTTGGTCATGCCCACATGGTCACATAACCACAGAGCCACACCTACCCAGCTGGTCATTAGGGCAGAGAACCGGTTGTTAAATTATTTGAATCCCACCACTGGCTTGGTTGACTCTTGCTGGGTGATGATGCAATGAAATGGCTATTGTGGCTCTGCCTGAAGGAGGTACATCTTTGTTATGTAGAACAGACCTGCCCAGGCCTTAATGGCCCATTGATAGAGGTGGGGGGTGAGTTTCTTCCTTCCTTTTAGGGGAAATGTTCCACTCTTTGAATATCTTTTAAAATATCTCTTTTTGCTAGGAGAGGAGTGTGGGCTAACCCCCTACACTATGAGCTAGCTAGAGATCTGTAGCTGAGCAAGTTCCTTGCATGAAAGGCAAAGGTTCTACCTTAAGTGCCATTTATCAGGTGTAAATACATCTTGGCCTTGCTTGCTTCAGATCATTAGTAGTAACTGCAAGAGGGATCTTGGAATCCTGGTGGACAACCATTTAAACAGGAGCCAGCAGTGTGTATTAAGTGTAAATTAAGATCACGTGAAGTGTTAATACCACTTTATAAAGCCTTGGTAAGGCCACACTTGGAATAATGCATCCAGTTTTGGTTGCCATGATGTAAAAAAGAGGTGGAAACTCTAGAAAGAGTGCAGAGAAGAGCAACAAAGATAATTAGGGGACTGGAGGCTAAAACATACGAAGAACAGTTGCAGGAACTGGGTATGTCTAGTTTAAGGAAAAGAAGGACTAGGGGAGACATGATAGCAATGTTCCAATATCTCAGGGACTGCCCCAAAGAAGAGGGAGTCCAACTATTCTCCAAAGTTCCTGAGGGTAGGACAAGAAGCAATGGGTGGAAACTAATCAAGGAGAGAAGCAATTTAGAACTGAGGAGAAATTTCCTGACAATGAGAACAATTAATCAGTGGAACCGCTTGCCTCCAGAAGTTGTGAATGCTCCAACACTGGAAGTCTTTAAGAAGATGTTGGATAACCATTTGTCTGAATTGTTGTAGGGTTTCCTGCCTGGGCAGGGGGTTGCACTAGAAGACCCCCCCCCCTGAGGTCCCTTCCAACTCTGCTATTCTATTCATAAAAATGGAGGCAATCTTCAATTCTTAAGAGAAATAATAGGAAAGATTAAAATTTACTCACGCCCATTTTTACGCTTAACTTTACCAAGCATTGTTAGCTGACCCATTTGTTCATGGCGATCCTGATTTTCAACATCGTTTGAGCACAGCAATTTTCATTTCAGCGTCCAGGAAGGCTGAAAGCACAATGCACCGTGCCTAAAAAGCCAAGCAAAATTTACTCCCCCTGCGCACTAATGAAATGTTCGGAAGAAGAAAAGCCAACTCAAGGAACAGCAAGAAGCCAGCAGTTCGTTCTTCATTATTTCAACTCTTGGAAGAAATGTCCTTCTGGGTTCAGTTCCAAGTGGGGGGAAAGACACTGGAAACACGGAGGCTGCTTGGAAAGATGGTTTTAATGGCGGACAGGATCACATGCAGTGCTGGATTGCTCCTACCATTGCTACTGGTACGCTGTTCATGGTCTGTTCGTGCATGTGACTGAAAAAGACACTGGAAACACGGAGGCTGCTTGGAAAGATGGTTTTAATGGCGGACAGGATCACATGCAGTGGTGGATTGCTCCTACCATTGCTACTGGTACTCTGTTCATGGTCTGTTCATGCACGTGACTGATGTGCACCGTGCACACATGCGCACTCCACCACCCCTGCGACACCCAGCCGCTCGTCAGAGGTCGTGCAGCCACTGCACGCTGCACAATTGGCCCGGTTGCTTCAAAAACAGTATGGAACGCAGGCGGGAGAGTGGGCCAAACGAGCCACCATACCATTACGGTGACTGCTCCTCCCAACTCCTACCGGTACGGCTGTACTGGGCCATACCAGCCGAACCCACCACTGATCACATGACTTGAAGCTCCTGGGTAAAAAGGGGAAATCACATACTCCAAGATGTTGGGTGAAGAAGAAAAAGGGGAAAGATGCTGTGAGTGCCTGAGTTTTTATACCCTCTCCTTGGCCCAGAGGTGGGTTCTTACAGGTTCGCACCAGTTCGGTAGAACCGGTTCATCAAATCTACCGAACCGGTTAGAAGAGGTTCCACCAGTGGACCCGGAAAGCAGGCCACACCTACAGAAGAGGTTCCAAAAAATTTTGAAACCCACCACTGGTCCTTGGATATGATTATTCTACACTATCATGCCCATATTTATAAAACTCAGTGCCTCTGTGAAAGGTGAGGATGACTACTGTGTTTGTGGTGCAATCAGAACATTGCGTGCGTTGAAGTTGTTTTAACGCAAATCAAAGATGCCTTTTAAAAAACAAGTTTACATCATATTCTTATGCATGCCAGTGCTGTGTGGGAGGTAATTTAAGGTGGTTCTGACAAGTGTCGTCAGCATCTTCATATCCGGTCACATGGGTGGCAAGCCACTCCCATCTGGTCACATGGGTGGCAAGCCACTCCCATAAAGGAGGCCACACCCACAGAGTAGGTTCAAACAATTTTTGAAACCCACCACTGCCTTGGCCCCACTTCCTGTTCCTGTCACTGTGTAAGAAATGTATTCTGATTGGTTGTCAGACTCCCAGGGGGCGGTGTGTGGGTGTGTCTTAGCTAACTTTGTAGGCTGTCCTGAGACCCAAGCTTGTTTGCCTTGCTGTCTGATGTAATCTTCCCAGGTGCCATGTGGTGAGATGGGTGGAGGGTTAATCCTATCTTTGTTATGTAGAATTGACTGGCTCAGGCTTTAATGGCCCCTTGACAAAAGGGGGGCAGGAAGCTGCAGGGAGTTGCTTTGTCTTTACAAGCATGTTTCTCCTTTTATCATCCAGGGAAATATAATATTATTTCCTAAAATAATTTATTTTTCTAAAAGAGGGAGGCCTGGGTGCTAACTTCCTACACAATAATGGCATTTTTCATGATTTAGTCCACCGCAGCATGGAGAACACCGGAAAGGCCAGGATTATGTTTCTGTGGTCCCAAAAGTTACCTATTTCATGGAAAGAATTCACGTTGGATTTGGTGGCATTTCTTGCAGTGCAAACTTATTTATCACAAATGCATATGGGGAAAAAAAAACAGTATAAATATTTGCCATCAGATTCAAATTCCTCAACATACTTCCAAAAGAAATTCAGAGCATGACAAAGATAGTTGCATGCAGAACAGTGGTGGGTTTCAAAAAATTTTTGGAACCTCTTCTGTAGGTGTGGCCTGCTTTCTGGGTCCACTGATGGAACCTCTTCTAACCGGTTCAGTAGATTTGATGAACCGGTTCTACCGAATAGGTGCGAACTGGTAGGAACGCACCTCTGATGCAGAAGATCCAGTCTTTTTATCTCCCTTTCAGACAGAGTTTCATAACCAGCATGCTCTATCACACTCTCAGCTCCTACTGAGAAAGGAAATTATCTCAATCTTGCGCTGAACTAAATAAAATCCACATTTGGTAGATTCCACTTAGTCTCATAACATTAGTCTCAAAGGCTTCTTTCCTAACTCTCTAACAAAATTTTTGGAAACAGGAGATAAAAAGCTCCCTTTTAGGAGCTTTAGAGCCGAGGTGGCGCAGTGGTTAAATGCAGCACTGCAGGCTACTTCAGCTGACTGCAGTTCTGCAGTTCGGCTGTTCAAATCTCACCAGCTCAGGGTTGACTCAGCCTTCCATCCTTCCGAGGTGGGTAAAATGAGGACCCGGATTGTTGTTGGGGGTGATATGCTGACTCTGTAAACCGCTTAGAGAGGGCTGAAAGCCCTATGAAGCAGTATATAAGTCTAACTGCTATTGCTATTGCTATGACCCTGTAATCTTTTAATTCAGAGTAGACTCAAGGTGACTAGATGGAGCTAAGTATTTACTGGCCCGATTCCCTTTCCAATGCCTATGGGGAGGTCACAGCAGTATTGTTTTTCTCTACACCTTAGGAGAGAGACATCTGTTGCTACCTAGGATTGAACTCTTAACTTTCAAAATGGGAGCCTAGATTCTTCACCATTAGGCCACCATGGTCAAAGAAGGGATAGACTTACCATTTATTTTGGCCTTTTACAACTCAATGATTACAACAGGGGTTTGATATCTCAAGAAAGAAGCATCTTTGAAGATTGCTAAGCACCACTGCACTGCTTCTAAAAACAATGTGGCTACATCTATGTGGTGATCATAACTCCAGTTCTGCTAAGGGTATATTAACATTTTTATAATTTGGTAACTTGCATCTTTTTCCATAATATTAAAGGTGACCATCAAAAAGAGCAAGCATGAGTAGAGTAGGGTAGGGTAAAGTAGAGTAGAGTAGAGTAGAGTAGAGTAGAGTAGAGTAGAGTAGAGTAGAGTAAAATAGGAATAGGGATAGCGGTAGAGTAGAGTAAAATAGGAATAGCAATAGCAATAGCAATAGCAATAGCGTAGCATAGCGTAGAGTAGAGTAGAGTAGAGTAGAGTAGAGTAGAATAGAATAGGAATAGGAATAGCAGTAGAGTAGAGTAGAGTAAAATAGGAATAGGAATAGGAGTAGAGTAGAGTAGAGTAGAACAGAACAGAACAGAACAGAACAGAATAGAATAGAATACTCTGGCTTAGACTAGACTAGACTAGACTAGACTAGACTAGACTAGACTAGACTAGACTAGACTAAACTAAACTAAACTAAACTAATAAAATAAAATAAAATAGCTTTATTGTCACTTTAACTGTACACTAATAGTCATACATTAAAATGAAATTTTGTTGTGTACAGCTCTCAAAGGATCACCGCCTCCAATACACACTACATAAACATGGTAAAAATATAAATAAATAAGTAAAAATTGTGTGTATACCCACATGCCCGCATGTATTATATGGCACAGAGCAAGCATGGCTGGAATGAATAGATATACAGTATCTAATCCTTCCTTTAACCATCTGCCAATGGTTAATGGACTTACGAAAGAGGTAAACACTTTGACTACTGATTGATTGGTTTGCCCAGTTTGAATGCAGATGGCTGGGCCCCAATCTGCAACCTGCAACTTAAGCCATATTTTGACTTTCAAATGAACAGTGAGGTTTCTAGAACAATTTCCCTCACCTGGGGGGGTTATATGTTAGTGGCCAGAAATGCTCCTTTTAACACCAAACAGTTTGTTTAATTAAAGCACTTCCTCTTTTTTTTTTTTTTTAATCAACACAGCTTCTACGAAGATGCCATATGTTAGGTACGGCATCAATCATATTTGTTGGGCAGTGCTTGAGAACAAGTAAACAGCTGATGAAGCATTTGGCAGAACAAAATTTGCATCCATCAATCTTTTCGTGATTCGTGAACTATGCGTTGTTGTTGCTGATTTTTCTTTACACAGATTAAAGTGTGGGGAAGAGAAAGGTGGTTTTGTTCATAAGAGCCATCTATTTCAAAGTCACACTTCCCAGCACCAATATTTAGACAGGAGCCAAGCATTCATCCTGGAATGACTGATGCCCATAATCTTGCCCCCATTGTTCATGGCCTTTTATCTTTTATTTTATTTATGGATTGTTGTTCTTGTTTTTTTGTTTTTTTTACAAAAAAGTGCCATAATTTCCTCTAAAACGCTGATAAGTGATTCCTGTGTGACCTATCTTTATCGTCATGTGTTCTTAGTAATTTTATTTTTAGATGGTGAAAGCTACATCAGAGGCAAGCAGCTTGTTGCCCAGATGTTTAGGATTTCAATATCTCTATGGCAAGGTCACAGAATGATGGAAGATGTAGTCTGTAGTTTCTGAAGGGCACTTGGCTGTCTTCAGCTATGTTGATTCAAATTGAGAGGAAGTGGGTTTTTTAAAAGATGTGAACACACAGTCACACTGAAGAAGCTTCTTGGGTGAGAAGTGAAACGTCTTCGAAGAAAAAACAGAAAATCCAGTTGCCTCTTGAAAAAGCATCTTTGGGAGAACCATGACCTGGATGACTGAGAATCTCCATAAACAGAGAGAGGCAGGGGGAAGAGAGGGAGAGAGGGAGGGAGAGAGAGAGATACAGACACAGAGAGACAGAGAGGGGGAGGGAGAGAGTGGGAGAGAGATACAGACAAACAGAGAGAGAGGGAGAAAGACAGAGAGAGAGAGATGGAGAGAGGAGAGAGAGACAGAGAGACAGAGACATAGTCAGAGAGAGAGAGGGGGTGAGAGAGGGAGAGAGGGAGGGAAAGAGATATAGACACAGAGAGACAGAGAGAGACGGAGAGAGGGGGGAGAGAGATACAGACACAGAGAGACAAAGAGAGACAGAAATATAGAGAGAGGGAGAGAGACAGAGAGAGGGGGGGAGTGAGAGGGAAGGAGAGAGATACAGAGACCAAGAGACAGAAACACAGAGAGAGAGAGGGAGGGAGGGAGGGAGGGAGGGAGGGAGGGAGAGAGATACAGATACAGAGACACAGAGAGACAGAAAGAGACAGAGACAGAGGCAGACAGCGACACAGAGAATTTTACCCAATTCTCTGAGAAATCTGTCTAAAACAACGTCAGATGTTTTTACACAAATGCTTGCTTTCTTTGTTCAAGCAATCTTACGCCTAAGTATAATTGCTCCTTTCTTGATGAAATGAAATAAAAGCTAATCAGTATTAATCACATTTTCCAGTTTACATTTTAGGTAAATAGCAATTAGCACATTAGTCAGGAAGGATGGGGCGGGGAATCAAGGTGCTATATTTATGGCATATACTATTTTATCGCTCAGACGTGGGTGATACATGTAGAATAACAATTGGCTGTTTTCATGTTATGACCAATTCTGATATTTGTTAAAATAATCTGGGAAAATAGGAATAGATATGAAGAATTTACTCCATTGTTCAAATGATTTAGTGTCTGGGATCTCAAAAATAAAATGTATTACAGAATTCTCACTGAAATGCATCCATTCAATGATAGAAAACTAGATTGGGAACTCCAAATTAGGTGAATTGAAAAGGATCTAAAGTTAATATGTCTTCATGCAATGGAATCTTTGAGCTGGAAACATCATAATTAAAAATGTAGTCATATGAAAGTTTCTATATATGATATGATACAAACAAGAAACAATGCAGGTCATGTTTTGTTTAATATTTCATTAGGAACATGAAAAGTGGGAGGATTTCTTTTAGTTGTGCTATATAGGAGTACTGCACTGCTTTTTTTCTCCAAGCATATAAAAACATCCCTTTTTCACAACCTGTAATCTTTTAATTTGTCAGGGCAACTGGATGGAAATGAGGATTTACTGGCTAGATGCCCTTCCTGATGCCACACGGAGTTCACAGCAGATTTTTTCTTCGTGCCCTGTTCTTCAGTCAAGTAGTTAAGAAAAAGAAACTGGCTGTGTTCAGTCCTCACTACACATTAGTCTGTGTGCAGCTAAACCCACCTATCCTCCAATAAAACAGACCATGTGTGCAGATCTGAATGCTTTAGTGAAAGAACAGGATATGGTGAAACTGGTGAAAATAGGGATGCATACAATGAGAACTAAATACAAGATAGGGAAAGGGAGAGGGGGAGAGAGGAAGGAGGAGAGATGGGGGACAGAGAGGGAGGGAGAAAGAGAGATTAAAGAAAATATTCTCATCTGTTTTTAACGGAGCCTAACATTCTTCTCATGCCCATTAACTAGAAGTAGCTCTGATATAAGCCTATGAAATGCAAGATTCTGTATCTTATTACCAGTTTCTACAGATTTATTAATTTACATCTAACTAGGCAAATTTAACTTCTCAGCAAAACCTGCTTCTGAAGGGAGACAAAACTCTGGGAACTTTGGAAAAGATTTGGTGGCACAGATCCAAATTCTAAATGTGTTAATAAAAAATATTATGTAAATGGCTAGCTATTTTAGGAAGTAGATTACCATGCAACTCATTAAAAAAAGTTGTAGGGACGGCACTGCTACAAGATGGGGAAATGGGCATAGTTTCTAGTTAACTAGCAGCCTAATACTATGCCTGTTTTATATGCTTAAACAAAATTAATATGCTTTTCATTAAGATCACTTTTTGCTGCCCAGAGTCACTTTCTTATGAGATATGTGGCTGTACAAACATGACAAAAATAAAATAATAAAATAAAATATTCTACATATTGGTTGATTTAAAAAAAAAAAAAAAAACCTTTAATTCAAAAAAAGAGAGCTAGTTTGGTCTAGTGGTTAAGGCACCAGATTAGAAAGCAAGTGGTTTTGAATTCTAGTTCTGCTTTGGGCATGGAAGCCAAAAATAGGAAGAGGAAGAAACACTAGGTATGTTCATAACCTTGAGTTATTGGGCCATAAGAAAGGCTGAGCGCCAAAGAATGGAGGCCTTTGAACTCTGGTGCTGGAGAAGACTCCTGCGAGTCCCTTGGACTGCAAGATGATCAAACCGGTTGGTCCTAGAGGAGATCAACCCTGACTGCTCTTTAGAAGGCCAGATCCTGAAGAGGAAACTGAAATACTTTGGCCACCTAATGAGAAGGAATGACTCCCTGGAGAAGAGCCTCATGCTGGGAAAGATTGAGGGCAAAAAAAGAAGGGGATGACAGAGAATGAGGTGGGAGCTCACTCCGTTACGCAGAGCTAGGGATTCGAACCCCCGAACTGCAGACCTTTCTAATCGACAAGCTCAGTTTAGCCACTGAGCCATCACATCCCTATGCCACTAGTGTAATTGTCTAATAATATATAATACATTTGTGCCTCCTTCCTTTGGAAAGAGGCTAGTACAAATCCATGCTTGGTTTTACTATTTGAATAATTTCTCTGCAATTCAGAATTGTGGAGTTCTTTTGTTTTAATTTGTCTCTTAAAGTTGTGGGTATTTTTTTTGTTCCAGGCTTAGTTTATTACATAATGTGCTCCCGTATTGATGTAAATCGATTCCAAGCGGCCATTTTTTAAAAACATAAAAACCGGCCTTTTTAAAGCATAAAATAAAACAGAGGCATAAATAGTTAAGATCCTGAGGGAGGAAGCTATTATAGCTCATAATCTGTGTTTCAATGAGCTCCCCATTTCTAGAGATAACGGTGTTGTATACGAACAGTATATTATGTTGGATAGCAAAAATTCTTAGAATTAATCCATACATTATGGTGATGTATTTTTGTCATAAAATGCATCCCTTACAGAAATAAAAGTTTATCCTTTTGAATATTGTGGTTCTTCCATAGGTTGTTTTAATGCGTGGAAGCATGATCGCTGTCTGGCTGGGGTTGACTTTGATATGCTAAAAGAAGTTGTTAATTGTACGGTTATTTTCATTGTCCCACAAAATAGTCATTCAACCATAACCGATTATTCTGAATCTGGAGGTCTGCCTCTTCCCTTGAGTTTGCTCCTTTGTTTATCCATTAATGGCATCATCATGTTGCCAAGATAAATTGGGCAGCCAACCTTAAAGAATTATTTTGTATTGTATTGTATTGTATTGTATTGTATTGTATTGTATTGTATTGTATTGTATTGTATTGCATTGCATTGCATTGCATTGCATTGCATTGCATTGCATTGCATTGCATTGTATTTCCAACTAGCAAGGATGCTTTTAGGAAGCGTTTTTAGGGTGCTCAGACAGTGGTTAAAGATGCTGAGCTTGTCAGTTCAGTTCATGACCCAAGTGTTATGTGACAGGATGAGTTCTGTTACACCCTCCCCCCCCCCCGGTTCTTGCCCACCTAGCAGTTTGAAAAACATGCAAATGCGATTAGATAAATAGGCACCATTTTGGTGGGAAAGTAACAGCGTTCTGTGTGTACTTGGCCTTTAGCCATGCTGGCCATATGGCCGTGGAGACAGTTTTTGGCCAATGTTGGCTCCCTCAGTCAAGAAACAGAGATTCGCACCTCTCCCTATAACTGGTTTTACAAAAAGTGGGTTTCATCGAGCGGTACTAACATTTCACATGAGCTTGATTCAATTCCTCTATTTATGCAACCAAGGCAGAGGTGGGTTTCTTCCAGTTCGCCCCAGATTGGGCAAACTGGTAGTGCTGGTGGTGGGAGGCTCCACCCACCCATCCGGATGCTTCTGCGCATGCACAGAAGTGTCGCGTGAGTGCAGGCGCACGTGCACAAGTGAACCAGTAGCAGGGGTGGGTTTCTTGCCCCGTTCCAACCGGTTCGGTTGGAACGGGGCCGGTGACGTCCTTGTGCACGCGCGCAGTGGACGCATGCGTACTAGTATCTGTGCGATGCTCCAGCTGCTCCTGGAGGATTGTGCAGGCGCTGTATGCGTCCTGTGCATGCGTGGAAGCGCAGAACTCATCAAAACCGGGTAAGAGCCTTCGGCGTTCCTGGAAGTTACTTACTTCCAGGTTCGCCAACCAACCGGTTCGCGGGGACCGCCACGAACCGCCTGAAACCCACCCCTGACCAGTAGTAAAATAAATTGAAACCCACCACTGAACCAAGGGTTGCATTATCTTCTTAGAAGACCTTTCTTTCAACTACAAAGTCTAGTCTTGTTGCACTCTGTTGTACAGTACGCCTATTTATCAGTGTATTCAACAAGCCTTACTTACAGTTGAGTCCTTTAGCAATGGTAAACCTCTTCATCGCTCACCTGCCCACCCTCCTCCCCATTTCAGTTTTCAAATGTCTCAAAATTCAATACAGAGATTTGGAGATGGAATCACAGATTCGCAGGATTCCATAATGGGACATAATCATGTCCTTTCTGGTTCTTGAGGATTAATAAAATGATCTCTTTTTTAAAAAAACAAACAAAAAAACCCCCTTAATCAGGACTGATGGCTCAAATGAATGGATAAGGTGCTTATCAAAATAATTTTAGACAAGCAAGGAATACGTCCACAGTGACAAATACTGCTTTGGAAATCCCTTTGGAGCTAAAATCATGATATCATTTCCCCCCTATAAATTAAGCGCATATGGAGATGTTTTAAATATGATTCCCTCCCAGAGCTTAGTTAATCTCTCCTAAAGTAACTGGATTGAACATGTTTATTTTGAAGGCGCTTACAAGTGCATTGGATAGAACCACTCCACTCTAGTGCAGCATTAGTTCTGCAAAATATATCTTCATTTCTAGTGAGAATATTTATTTTAGTAAAAGCGGGATTGCAGTTTAGTGTTGAAGCTGGCATTACAAATGATGTAGGCCAAATGTATGCTATCATCGCCCACATCAATAGCAGGGAAGAGTTTATTTCCAATGGTCCAATATCTCAGGGGTTGCCACAAAGAAGAGGGAGTCAACTTATTCTCCAGAGGACCTGAGGGCAGGACAAGAAGCAATGGATGGAGACTAATCAAGGAGAGAAGCAACCTAGAACTAAGGATGAATTTTCTGACAGTTAGAAGAAATAATCAGTTGGATGACTTGTCTCCAGAAGTGGTGGGTGCTCCAATGTGGGAGATTTTTAAGAAGAAAATGGACAACAATTTATCTGAAATGATATAAGGCTTTCTTCTTGAAAAAAGGGCTGGACTAGAAGACTTCTAAGGTCCCTTCCAACTCTCTTATTCTGCTGTTGTTTTCCAAAATTATGCTTGTGCTGCAATACTTCGTAATGAAATGGATGTGAGGTTGAAAAGGCAAAATGAAGAAGGAAATGGGAACATTATCATTTATAGAGCCGAGGTGGTGCAGTGGTTAGGGTGCAGTACTGCAGGCCACTTCAGCTGACTGTTATCTGCAGTTCAGCGGTTCAAATCTCACCGGCTCAGGGTTGACTCAGCCTTCCATCCTTCCGAGGTGGGTGAAATGAGGACCCAGACTGTGGGGGCAATATGCTGACTCTGTAAACCGCTTAGAGAGGGCTGAAAGCCCTATGAAGCGGTATATAAGTCTAACTGCTATTGCTATTACTGCTATTGCTATACTACATGGGGAGAAAACTTATGCAAGTGTGTGTGTGTGTGTGAGTCTGTGTGT
This sequence comes from Thamnophis elegans, assembly GCF_009769535.1. NCBI lineage: Eukaryota > Metazoa > Chordata > Lepidosauria > Squamata > Natricidae > Thamnophis > Thamnophis elegans. The sequence goes on from NC_045551.1 coordinate 63,370,319, forward strand.
GTTCCAGCATGACTCTGGAATGCCTCAAGCAATTTCAACCAAACCTGGTGCTCAAATAACTTACTCTTGGGAAACAAATACTGTGGGAATAAGACACCCCTAACAACCCTCGGGGTATGTGTTATGTTAAAATACAGCCTGTTGTGCCTTAAAACGGCTTCTATTGTACTGGCTTAAAATGGCTTCTACTGTATAGCACAATGGAGCTGCTATGATAACAGCTTCAAGGTACTCCACAAGGAAGCTCCCTCTGGTAAGGGGGAAAATCCAACATTTGAAATTATGTTTGGTCCAGGGATATGTAAATGACTAATAAAGGATTGGGATAAACAAATACTCTGCCAACTCTGGGTTAACAGCTACTAGCCTATAACATTCCATGAACATAATACAAGGAGCAGGTATTCTCTGCATTGAAAAGAGAAAAAAATGTATGCCCTTTCACAGATGACTGACCACGAATGATAGGAAATTGATATATGCATAGTTGATATAGTTGATTTCTATACCCAATGTAGAATTATGAAAATATGCCTATCATAATTTAGTTCCATCAATCAACCATGTAATGCATATAGAGGTTTGGGCTTCTATGAATATTCAAGTATATATAGATCCAGACAGCAAATTAAAAAATAAAATAAGACATAGCGTAAAGGTATTGTGGAATGACCTTGAAAGGACAATGGTCTGATAAGTGGGACTTGAGTCCAGGCCATGAATGTAATGTGAGGAAGTGTCTCAGATAAAGCCGTCCCTATTTTCACACAAAGACAAAAGGATAAAGAGAAAGAGGTAGAAGGGGAAAAACATCCTTTTTTTCTTTTTTACAACTTTTTAATCCCTTAATTAGGGGTAGATTTGGAGTGAATGAATGGAGCTGTCTTTACTGGCTGGATGCCCTTCCTGATGCCTATGTGGAATTCACAGCAGATATTTGCTCTTTGTGCCCTGCTAAAGAAACATCTACTGCTGCTTAGGATTGAACTCTCAACCTTAGCAATAGCAATAGCAGTTAGACTTATATACCGCTTCATAGGGCTTTCAGCCCTCTCTAAGCGGTTTACAGAGTCAGCACATTGCCCCCACAGTCTGGGTCCTCATTTCACCCACCTCGGAAGGATGGAAGGCTGAGTCAACCTTGAGCCGGTGAGATTAGAAGCGCTGAACTACAGATAAAAGTCAGCTGAAGTGGCCTGCAGTACTGCACCCTAACCACTGCGCCACCGCGGCTCTTCCAAGTCAGAGGCGAGCATCTTCACCTCTAGGCCACCATGCCACTCATCCAATAGCTACAGGATTTTTTTAGTTAACGTAGCTGTTGCCGTAAGCACAACTGGCACAATAACCACAATATTCTTGAATTATATAGCACAGATTTCTTAATCTGATCACCTTGCTGAGATGACACTGATGCACAATTTCAATCATACTTAAAATGTTACTTCGAACTTCTCTCTGATAATGAAATTGTGTTATACTTGCCTTGCCCAGTACCTGAATCAAATCCATATGTCTGAGAGAAAATGCCCCATTGATTACAGAAAAAAAATTCATTTAAGATTGTAATTTTTTAAAAATAATGGAAATCAATACCGTTCACTGTAGTGCAGGGGGTGTTTCCAGACAGAGACTCAAAGGAACAAAAAAAAAAAAAAAAAGAGATGATTTAAGATTTGCACAAAATTAGATTTTGGATTATGCAGTGCAATCACGATTTACGGTCTTCCTTTGAATAGATAAGTTAATTGATTAATTTAAAGAATTTTTGGCATATGGGATTTTTTTTCTTAAGGAAAGCAACTATGAGAATGGTTTCATAAACACAATTTGTAGTAACAATATACAATGGAAGTATAAATAATGTTGATTTAGTACAGATCAATGTTGTTGTCTTCATGCTACCCTCAGAGGGCATAATGTAAGGGAAAGCCGAAAGATATCTAGACATATGAAGCAGACTGGAATTCTGTTGCCTGTAGTAATGAGTGCCAAATATGGACTGCAAAAATCTAGGTGGATAATAATTAAGATTTTGTGTTTATTTATTTATTGGATTTGTTAAGACTACCATGCTTCAAGAAGAGATAAACAGAGATCTTGAGTCTTTGTTAGTTGTGAAGTTGTGTCCGACCCATCGTGATTGCATGAACAACATTCCTCCAGGCCTTCCTGTCCCCTACCATCTTCTGAGTCCATTTCAGCTCACGCCGACTGCTTCAGTGACTCCATCGACGGTTCGAATCCCTAGTGCCCCGTAACAGAGTGAGCTCCCATCTCATTGTCTGTCATCCCCTTCTTCTTTTGCCCTCCATCTTTCCCAGAATGAGGCTCTTCTCCAGGGAGTCCTTCCTTCTCATTAGGTGGCCAAAGGATTTGCATTTCCTCTTCAGGATCTGGCCTTCTAAACAGCAGTCAGAGTTGATCTCCCCTAGGACTGACTGGTTTGATCACCTTGCAGTCCAACGGACTTGCAGGAGTCTTCTCCAGCACCAGAGTTCAAAGACCTCCATTCTTTGGTGCTTAGCTTTTCTTATGGTCCAACTTTCACAGCCATCCATTGCAACTGGGAAAACCATAACTTTGACTATACGCACTTATGTTGTCAAGATGAAATCTCTGCTTTTTAGTATGCTGTCTAGATTTGTCATAGCTTTCCTCCCTAGGAGCAAGCATCTTTTAATTTCTTGGCTGCTGTGTTTGGCTGTGATTTGGTTTGGTTTTTGCAACTCAGAATTGGGAATCCTTAGTTTCATAAGCTTGCAGAAGGTGGATTTTGTTAGACAAAATGCCAAAACACATTTTTTCTATAGCATTCTATCCCATCTTGGAGAATATCCAAATTTGTGAGTTTTACTACCAAGAGTTCCATAACTCGTATGACACCACTGCTTGGAATTATGGGAGTTAAGTTGTTCGATTAAGATTCTACTTATTTAAAAAACTAAGTTCCATTCTGAAAAGTTCATGGAGGTTGAATTTGTGGCTTTAACAGTGAATTCTCCTTGTAAAGACTGTGTATGGATTCATATATAACCATTGTAAGGAAAAACATCACTCTTTCAGGGTTTTTTTTTTTTGATAGAAAGATACTCAAAACCTATATATCTGAAATCTCAATCAGACCTGAAGACATAATTATGGTGGCGCAGTGGTTAAATGCAGCACTGCAGGCTACTGCTAGATCAGCAGGTCAGCGGTTCAAATCTCACCGGCTCAGGGTTGACTCAGCCTTCCATCCTTCCGAGGTGGGTAAAATGAGGACCCAGATTGTTGGGGGCAATATGCTGACTCTCTGTAAACCGCTTAGAGAGGCCTGAAAGGCCTATGAAGCGGTATATAAGTCTACTGCTATTGCTATTGCTATTGCTATTATGCAAACATGTGGAAACCAAATTCAGACTAAGGAAAACATAAATGGCCCAAACAGCAATTATCATATGTCATCGGTACAGGAGTTTAAAGATGATAATTGGTCACCAAGATATTAAAAAGATGGTCAGATCCTTTAAAAAAGTGCAGAGAAGAGCAACAAAGATGATTAGGGAACTGGAGGCTAAAACATATGAAAAATGGTTGCAGAAACTGGGTATGTTTAATGAAAAGAAGGACTAGGGGATGACATGATAGCATGTTCCAATATCTAAGGGGCTGCAACAAAGAAGAGAGGGAATCAACCACCACTTTTTAGTTTTAAGGGGACTGGATTAGGGGACTGGAAGCTAAAACATAAGATGAATGGTTGCAGGAATGGGGCACGGCTAGTCTAGTGAAGAGAAGGACCAAGAAAGACATGATAGCAGTGTTCCAATATTTGACGGGTTGCCACAGAGAGGAAGGGTCAAGCTATATTCCAAAGCACCCAATGGCCAGACTAGGAACAATGGATGGAAATTGACCAAGGAGAGATTCAACCTAGAAACAAGGAGGAACTTTGTGACAGTGAGAATAATCAACCAATGGAACAGAAGTTGCATTCAGAAGTTGTAGGAGTTTCATCACTGGAAGTTTTCAAGAAGAGACTGGGCTGCCATCTGTCAAAAATGGTGCAGGGTCTGCTTGGTTGAGGGGTTGGGCTAGATGACCTACAAGGTCCCTTCCAACTCTGTTAATCTGTACAAGGACTGTGCTCTGTACAAACCTATTCTCCAAGACATTTGAAGCCAGAACAAGAAGCAATGGATGGAGACTAATCAAGGAGTGAACCAAACTAGAAATAAGGAGAAATTTCTTGACAGTGGGAACAATTAATCAGTTGAATGACTTGCATCCACAGAGATTCTGTGTGGTCCATCACTGGAGGTTTTTAAGAAGAGATTGGACCATCACTTGTCTGAAATGCTTAACCAGGGGTTGAACTGGAAAACATCCAAGGCTCCTTCCCACTCTCTTGTTCCGTATTTCTGCTTTTGCAATCCTTTTGGTTCTCCTTGATAGGTTTTCATCATTTTGGAAGAAATGAATTGAGCCACAGACATTAGGGCAGTCAGTCCAACATCTGGTCTCATGTGGACATGGGAGAACCAACATGAAACTCACATTATTGATACTGACCTCTGGAAAGAATTGAATATACTCTCTTTCCTAACAATAATGTGTGCCTGGAAGATTGCATCTTGGCCAATTATTTATTTAATGCCTTCTGTGTATCATACCATGGAGACTTTTCCCTGTCCAGATTTAAAGCCCAGTCATCCATGCTAACAGAAGGGAAATATAACAACATTCCCGCAAAAGATTGCTTATGCCCTTTCCCATTGGGGAAAATTGAATCAGTCAGGCATGTTTTACTGTGCTGATGATGCGGCCAGCACTCAGTTTTAATAACTCTTTTGTTATTGAAATCCCATGATAGGTGAGATTGGAATGTTTTCTCTTTATGTGCTGAATGGTTGATGATTAGCTTCAGAGTTTTTGCCAAGTTCTGCTGTATAGTGTTTGTTGTTTGCAAGTTGTAACGATGCTTATATAATGGACACAAACACACACGCAAGCTAATACATAGAGAGATAACAATTCACAAGAACAATTATTCAAGAAGCTCAATATGGTTTGAAGTCTTCCTTTGATTCCTGATATTGAAAGTGGATGGATCATATGAGCCGAGATGGCACAGTGGTTAAATGCAGCACTGCAGGCTACTTCAGCTGACTGCAGTTCTGCAGTTCGGCTGTTCAAATCTCACCGGCTCAAGGTTGACTCAGCCTTCCATCCTTCCGAGGTGGGTGAAATGAGGACCCGGATTGTTGTTGGGGGCAATATGCTGACTCTGTAAACCGCTTAGAGAGGGCTGAAAGCCCTATGAAGCGGTATATAAGTCGAACTGCTATTGCTATTGCTATATGGAATGGCTAGGGACTTTTGGCTATAAATCTGAAACCTTTTTCTTTTCTTGAAGATGTTTCATTTCTTGTCCAAGAAGCTTCCTGGATCGTGGTCGCCATGATGTGAAAAAGATGTTGAGGCTCTAGAAAGAGGGCAGAAAAGTGCAATCAAGATGACTAGAGGACTGGAGGCTAAAACATATAAAGCAGTGGTCGGATTCAAGTTTTTTTTACTACTGGTTCTGTGGGGTGTGCAGTGTGGTGTGACTTTGTGGATGTGGTTTTGTGGGCATGGCAGGGTAAGGATACTGCAAAATCCCCATTCCCTCCCACTCCTGGGAGAAGGTTACTGCAAAATCCCCATTCCCTCCCCACCCCACTAACCTGCTTTCCAGCTCCGTTCTCCTGTTCAGGGCAACGAAAGAAGATCAGCTGGTAGGCAGCAGGGGCGGGGCCAGCCTATTTGCCGGTTTTCTGAATTACTCGAAATTTCCGCTACCGGGTCTCCAGAACTGGTACCATCTCTGATACAAAAAAATGGTTGCTAGAATTAGGTATGTCTAGTTTAATGAAAAGAAGGACTAGGGGAGACATAATAGCAGTGTTCCAATATCTCAGGGGTTGCCCCAAAGAAGTGGGAGTCAAGCTATTCTCCAAAACACCTGAGTGTATGATAAGAAGCAATGGGTGGAAACTAATCAAGGAGAGAAGCAACCTAGAACTAAGGAGAAATTTTCTGATATTTAGGACAATTAATCAGTGGAACAACTTTCCTCCAGACATTGTGAATGCTCCAACACTGGAAGTTTTTAGGAAGAGATTGGACAACCATTTGTCTGAAGTGGTGTAGGGTTTCCTGCCTAAACAGGGAGTTGGACTAGAAGACCTCCAAGGTCCCTTCCAACTCTGTTGTTCTATCCTATTCTATTCTATTCTATTCTATTCTATTCTATTCTATTCTATTCTATTCTATTCTATTCTATATGAAAAGCAAAATGTCTTCAAGGAGAAAACAAGGAAGTCCAATTGTCTTTTGAAAAAGCACATCTGGACATCCATGATCTGGATGGCTGAGAATTTCCTTAGACAGTTTTGGCTATAAAGTTTGCCATGTTATATGTTATCTTATTCTAGTATTATGCAACATGTCTTTATCCTGTGAATTTCCAGGGAGCAAATCCTCCAAACATATTCTAAAAATAGGAAACAATTTATTGGAACAATCAGTAATAGTGCATAACTTCATCATTATTCAAGGAGATAAAATTGTTATAGATCAATTTTAAAAAATGTTTGCAAATGGAGGGGAGGAGGAACTTAACATGTTAAGAAAATTATACAGAGCATCCCATTTCTTAAGAAAGTACAAATAATCAGTATCTAATGTATGAAAAAAAAATCAATGCACACAAATCCAAAGTTATTATCTGGAATTTGTCAAATAAATCTTCCAGTCCATCAAGGTATAGGCATTGAATAACAATAATGATGATTGTAGCAACAATAATTATATGACTTTGTTTCAGTTGAGATCCATGGAAGAAGTCTGAAAATAGAATAGATATTACAGATAAATGACTGGACGAGTAGATATGGAAGTGATGAGGAAACATTAATTTTTGGATGTTGGTCTTCATTGCATAAGACACTGTTGGGTTATAACTCACAAAGACTAAGGAGAGTGTCAAACAGCATCAGGAATTAAATTGAACCCTATGGAAACTGGAGATGGAAACCCAGAATTTCAGATAAAGATTTGGGTACTGCAGATCCCATATTGAGACCTATTAAACCGTTGAATGAAAGATTAGGAATAACACTTAGAGGTGATATTCAGCCAATTCTGACTGGTTCTGGCGAACTGGTAAGGGAAATTTTGAGAAGTTTTGGAGAACCGGAAAATACCACCTCTGGCTGGCTCCGACCCATCTATTCTCTGCCTCCCGAGTCCCAGCTGATCAGAATCCCAGCTGATCAGCTGGATCTTCTTCTGTTGCTCTGCACAGGAGAATGGACCTAAGAAACAGGTTAGTGGGGTAGGGAGGGAATGGAGATTTTACAGTATCCTTGCCCTGGAATGGGGTGGAAATGGAGATTTTGCAGTATCCTTGCCCTGGAGTAGGGTGGAAATGGAGATTTTGCAGTATCCTTGCCCTGGAGTGGGGTGGAAATGGAGATTTTGCAGTATCCCTGCCCTGTATTGGGGAGGGAATGGAGATTTTGCAGTATCCTTGCCCTGGAGTGGGATGGAAATGGAGGGAATGGAGATTTTAGAGTATCTTGTCCCTGGCGTGGGGAGAGAATGGAGATTTTGCAGTATCCTTCCTTTGGAGTGGGGTGGAAATGGAGATTTTACAGGATCCTTTCCCCAGGAGTGGGGAGGAAATGGGGATTTTGCAGTTCCTAAAAGTGCAGGGCTTCTGTTCTTGATATTCTAATGTTTGAAGAATGCCATCTGTAAATTAAACAACATGAGCTTGAACTATCATTAGAGAAAAGCAAATATGATTTAGTTGTTATGAATGAGAATTAGTAGGGTGATATAATCTCATCGTTTAAAGAATACAAAATGGATGGTACTAATATAGTAGATCAGGGTTGTCAAACGCACGTCATCATGGTGGTGATATATCGGGATCCCCCCCTCTTTGCTAAACTGGGTAGAGGAGGGGGCAGCATGTGACGCATTCGGCCCATGGGCCAGAAGTTTGACACCCCTACAGTGGATGAAACGAAATTGAGGTTGCATTTTAGGACAAAAATGTTCAGATCTAGATAGAAATCCTATGTAGGAAGTTAGCACCCGCCCGCCTCCTGTAAGAATGCTATATTATAGGAAATATTAAAAAGGCAGAATATTATATTTCCCTGGATGGGAAATAGAGAAGCATCTTTTCAGGCAGGAAAGACTCACTCTTAATAGCCCCCACCATAGCAATAGCACTTAGACTTATATACAACTTCACAGTGCTTTACAGCCCTCTCTAAGCACCTTACAGAGCAGTTTACCATCCTCAATTAGCCCACTGCAGATGTCCATACTTAAGAGATAAAGAGATAGATGATCGGCTGTGACCAGGGGGGCTTTTGCCCAGGTTCGCGGCCCTACCTGGACTGGGAGGCACTTCAAATGGTCACTCCTGCTCTCGTCACCTCTAGACTTGATTATTGTAATGCGCTTTACTTGGGGCTGCCCCTGAAGAGTGTTTGGAGACTACAATTGGTCCACATTGCAGCTGCACGAGTGATATCGGGTGTACCTAGGTACACCCATGTTATACCTATCCTCTGCGAGCTGCACTGGCTTCCCATCAGTCTCCGAACATGCTTCAAGGTGCTGGTCGTTACCTTTAAAGCCCTACATGGCTTGGGCCATGTATGGGATCTGGATATCTGCAGGACCGCCTCCTGCCACATACCTCCCAACGACCCATAAGATCTCACAGACTGGGCCTCCTTCAGATACCGTCGACCGGGCAATGCCAGTTGGCGACTATTCAGGGGAGGTCTTTCTCTGTAGCTGCCCCGGCCTTGTGGAATGATCTACCCGCAGAGATCCGGACCCTTCCCACATTCTCGGCCTTCCGGAAAGCCATTAAAACCTGGCTGTTCCGGCAGGCCTGGGGCTGTTGACCCCAAAATACAGTCCAGCCCCATTTAGAACAGAGTGCATGGTGTGCTGTTTTAAATCTATCTTTTTTTTTTCTCTGTATTTTTTATTTATTTATTTATTTCTGTACTGTAAGCCTCCCGGAGTCCTACGGGATTGGGCGGCATATAAATGTTATTAAACTTGCAAACTTGCAAACTACTCATAGGCAAATGCCCTCACCCAAGATCCAACAAAGGTAGGATTAGCCCTCTACCCATCTCACCACATGGCAAGATGGAAGATTACATCACCCAGCAAGGCTCAACTAAGCTTGGGATTCAGGACAGCCAACAGAGTTGCCCCCTGCATGGGAGTCTGACAACCAATCAGAATACAAGTTCAAATTCAAAAGTCCACAGAGGGTATAAAACTTGGGCACTCTCAGCATCTCCTCCTTTTTTGCCTTCATCCAACATCTTCAAGGCATGTGATTCCATCCACCATTAAAAAAACCATCTTTCCCAACAGCCACCATGTTTCCAGTGTCTTTTTTCCACTTGGAACTGAACCCAGAAGGACATTTCTTCCAACACCTAGAATGGATGTGTGGAGAGTTCTCAGCTAAGGAGGTGGACGAAGACATAAAAATAGTAACTAGTTAGTTCCCACTGGTCATCCAACTAAGGAGAAAACATGTGAATTACTGCATGTTCTTCTCTATCTTCTTTCAGGTCTTGCAGAGAGAGACATTCAGCAGCAATAAAAGGGGTCTGTAATTATCTCATCATCTGTTTGGAGAAAAATTCTGCCAAGCACAGTCCTTGCAAAAAAAAGTCCTAACTTCTCTTATTGACAACTTTCTCTTCCAGATAACGTTAACCCTCAATGAAATCTTGCCTTCCTTCTAAGAAAACTCAACCAGTGTTGATGCCTGGAATGGAAGGACATACCAGCTTCATCCTCTTGCTATTTTTCAAATGTTGTGAGAGGACTGGCAAGACATTAGAACTCATAATAAAGAAATGAAGACATGTATATGGATACATATCATACATATCAAGCCAAGATACTAATTTACAGATGTTAAATGGAAGTCTGTAAAAAGTAAGGATGCCCTCAAGTTGAATTCAAATTCTGATGACTGTAGCCATGTGGTTTTCATCGCAAGACTATGCATGTTCTTCTTCCTATAGCAGGGGTCGGCAACCTTAAACACCCAAAAGGCATAAAGATCCTAACCGGAAGCCCCTCGTTCAATTCTGTAGCTGACCAGAAGCCCAGTTCCCCAAGCATAGAGTCTCCTCCTAGTGTGGTGTCCTTTTTACTGTACCTGTCCTAACTGAAAACCCTATCAATTGTGGAGCTGACCAGCGACAGGAAGCCACAGCAGAGGGATGAAAGAGCCACATGCAGCTCCAGAGCCACAGGTTGCTGCCCCCTGTCCTATAGGTTTTTCAATTTTCTGATTTTGTGTATAGCTTGGGATTTCCAAGGCATTCCTGCCTCCAGTCAATTAGGCTTGAACTTCCTTAGCTTTTCTGATGCTACCTGAAGTAGATCTTTAAGTTATAATAATTTCCAAAACAACTAATTAAAATATCTCTTATCTTGTTCAATCCTTAGATTTCCAGCTCATTTTGCTCCTGGTGGTCATCGTCCCTGCGACTGTTCAGCCTGCAAGAAGAAAAGGTTCAAAAGTCCTGACCTAGATTCTACAAAATCAGTGATTGCGAGCACTGATGTTGGAATGTTTTGAACAGTTGCTTTATCTTAATGAAGCTCTGATTGAAGTGCCCTTCAAAGCATTTTGATGAAGCTCTCCTGCTCTACCCATCTGCTCTGTGTTTATTTATTTATTTATTTATTTATTTATTTATTTATTTATTTATTTATTTATTTATTTATTTATTATGGTACCTTTGAGTCACTTTGACTCCTGGAGACTGCTTGGACTAGTATCTGAAGTTTTATTGAGTAGGTTTTTCAGAAGTGGTTTGTCATTGCCTGCATTCCTAGGAATGACTGGCCCAAGGCCACCCAGTTGGCTTCATGCCTAGGATAGGACTAGGGGTGTGTGTGTGTCTGTGTGTGTGTCTGTGTGTGTGTGTGTAGATAGATAGATAGATAGATAGATAGATAGATAGATAGATAGATAGATAGATAGATAGATAGAGAAAGACAGACAGAGACGGAGATGGAGAGACAGAGAAAGACAGAGAGAAAGAGAGAGAAAGAGAGAGACAGACAGAGAGATGGAGAGACAGAGACAGAGAGAGACAAAGCGAGACAGACGGAGAGACAGAGAGAAACAGAGATGGAGATACAGAGAGAGAGAGAGACAGAGAGAGACAGACAGAGAGACAGAGATGGAGAGAGAGAGAGAGAGAGATGGAGAGAGAGAGACGGAGACAGAGAGAGACAAAATGAGACAGACGGAGAGACAGAGAGACAGAGAAAGACAGAGATGGAGAGACAGATAGACACAGAGAGAAAGAGAGACAGTGAGACAGATAGAGACAAAGTGAGACAGAGATGGAGAGACAGGGAGAGACAGAGAGAGACAGAGAGAAAGAGAGAGAAAGAGAGAGACAGACAGAGAGATGGAGAGACAGAGACAGAGAGAGACAAAGCGAGACAGATGGAGAGACAGAGAGAAACAGAGATGAAGATATATAGAGAGAGACAGAGAGAGAGAAAGACAGAGAGAGACAGAGAGACAGAGATGGAGAGAGAGAGACAGATGGAGAGAGAGAGACAGACAGAGAGAGACAAAACAAGACAGACGGAGAGACAGAGAGACAGAGAAAGACAGAGATAGAGAGACAGATAGACACAGAGAGAAAGAGAGACAGAGAGAGACAAAGTGAGACAGAGATGGAGAGACAGAGAGAGAAAGACAGAGAGAGAAAGACACAGAGAGAGAGACAGATACAGAAACAGAAAAAGAGACAGAGTCTCAGTTTGGTCTAGTGGTTAAAGGACCAGGCTAGAAACTAGGAGGCTTGGAGTTCTATTCCTATCTTAGGCATGAGGTCAACTGGGTGACCTTGGACCAGTCATTCCTAGGAATGCAGGCAACAACAAACCAATTCTGAAAAACTTTGCCAATAAAAATTCAGATACTAGTTCAGTTTGCAGTGGTCAAATCTCTCTTCATTGAAGCAAGGTAGTTCCTTGAGTCGGATTATCCCTGTCATGACATGTTGTAAAGGCTGTATCTCGTCAAAGTGCCAAATGTATGCTCCAAAACACTGCTGCCTTCGCTTTTGCTACAATCTCCAATGGAAGGCGAGGACTCTGACATCATGTTTTAGATACATACAGACTCGAATAATGAGAGTTAGCTATTTGCTGGCTCTCTGACATAGCACAAATCCATAACTTTCTATTTAGTATACTTATTCATGCACCATATCTGTAATCATGTGATATATTAAGAAAGGAGAAAAACGTGCATTTTCTCAGACGGGTGAATGTTTGATGTTGCTCCCTGATACTGCAGGAATTGATATTATTCCCTGATGGTTGCAGGAATTGGGTATGACTAGTCCAGAGAAAAGAAGATCAAGAGGTGACATGATCGCAGTATTTTAGTATTTGATGGGCTGCCACAAAGAAGAGGGGGTCAACTTATTTTCCAAAGAAACTAATCAAGGAGAGAAACATTGTGGAATTAAGAGGAAATTCTTAACATGAGAACAACTCACCTTCAGGAAGTTGTAGGTGCTTCATCGCTGGAGGTTTTACATAAAAGACTGGACAACCACTTGTCTGAAATGGAAGGTCCTCTTACCTGAGCTGGGGTTTGAACTAGAAGAACTCCAAGATCCCTTCTAGCTCTATTCTAATCTATATATAGTATATTGTATTGTATTGTATTTATTATACTTGTATGCCGCCCTATTCCTGGGGGACTCAGGGCAGAGAACAAACACATAGGGAAGGGGGCAGTACAAAAAATAAACGAGACAAACAGGATACAAAGACAAATTAAAAACTACACAACAATCAACAATTCGAGTGGGGCTGGGAACTCACCAGCCCCAGGCCTGCCGGAACAGCCAGGTCTTGACGGCTTTGCGGAAAGCCTGAAGGGTAGTGACGGTCCGAATCTCCACGGGGAGATCGTTCCAGAGGGCCGGAGCAGCCACAGAAAAGGCCCTCCCCCGGGGGGTCGACAGTCGACACTGGCTAGCTGATGGTATCCGGAGGAGGCCTAATCTGTGGGATCTGATTGGTCGAAGGAAGGTAATTGGCAGGTGGCGGTCTCTCAAGTACCCAGGTCCGATCCCATGTATATAAAAGCCAAGTACCACGCACTCATCAGAAAATCTCCAGACCGTAGAGCCTGAAAACTTGAAATTTGGCACATATGTTCCTCTTGGCATTTAGATGCTCTCTAAAAAAGAATTTTTTTTAAATTAGTATTTTTATACAGTAATTAATACACTCTAATGCTAAGCAGTTCTACTCCCCCTTCCCGCATGAAAAGAAATCTGTTCCAACTGCCAGTTGCCTCACATTCTGTTACCTCAGTTCAAACTGGCAGACTTCACTCAGGAATGGTCTGGGGCTCCTTACAGTACTAAACATCGGTACCTCACCAATATGTCTACGCCTTCCACCTATGGAACTGCTTCCAGACTCAAGGTGGCTGGAGCAATATTCCCTTATGTGTTTCAATAATGACCATCACTGACCCAGTGGACTGTGAACTGAATTTCTCCTGCATAGCCCTATCATATAGCTTCTTCATGAAGCACGGGTTTCCAGCTAGTTGAAATATAATCAGGTTTTGTCCATATCTTTATTATGAAGAGCCATGCTACAAAATCTGGGGATGTGCCAACTTTGAAGTATAACTACTTCACTCCCCTTAGTCATCTGAACTAAGTCCATTCACACGAAAGTTCAAATCAAACAAAGTTCTTTGTCATGGCTAATGGAAAAACAGCAGGAGAAGTTCTGGAATGACAGGAGACCTAATGGATATTTAAGTCCATCAGCCGACTCTGTTTGCTCACCTTTTCCTAGCTCTGACTCAACTTTTCCTCTTTAGCAAATAATGGAGAATTAAGGGAAAGAAACACTCCAAAGGAGAACAGCTATTATGGCTGGAAGCTCTTTTCAGCCAGCCAAATAGATCACAGTTTATCATGGTGGACTTAAAACACAGTGCATACTGTATATACTCGAGTATAAGCCTAGTTTTTCAGCCCACTTTTTGGGCTGAAAAAAGCCGCCTCGGCTTATACTCGAGTCAGTGAAAAATTTGCCCGAAATGGAGGAGAAAAAGGGGCGGGGCCATGCCGCTGGGTGACACTCGTGAATGGCCCAGTGCCCCTGTGAGTTTCCCCTCCCTCCGTGTCAGTTTGCCACGCAGCGCGCACCGCACCATCCCCCCTCCTCACGTTCTAATGTAATGCAGGGCTGTCTTACGATTCCCCTTCCTCCCCCTCCTGCCGCTCTGCAACGATGTCCCACCTCCTCCTTGTTATGGCAAGCAGCCACATAGCGATGTCCCACCTCCTCTGGTACAGTGATCCAATGATAGGAATCACTGTGCCGTGTGTCATAGGAGGCGGGACATCGCTCCCGCGGCTGCACGGGACATCATCATCACAGCGGGACATCAGCATCATGAGGTGAGTGAAGTATTTCATTGAATACACCGCTAGTTTACTGTTTTTTTTTTAAATAAATATTCAAAACATTATTGGTATCTATTTTTATTTTTGAAATTTACCGGTAGCTGCTGCATTTCCCACCCTAGGCTTATACTCGAGTCAATAACTTTTCCAGTTTTTTGTGGTAAAATTAGGTGCCTCGGCTTATATTCGGGTCGGCCTATACTCGAGTATATACGGTACATACTCTAATTTGTCAAATCTGCTAATGCTTTTATCTTAGGATTCATTTAAAGTACATGTAGCAGAGGTGGGTTTCTACCAGTTCGCACCTATTCGGTAGAACCGGTTCGTCAAATCTACCGAACCGGTTAGAAGAGGTTCCACCAGTGGACCCGGAAAGCAGGCCACACCTACAGACGAGGTTCCAAAATTTTTTGAAACCCACCACTGACATGTAGGTAAATGCAAGAAACCCTAAATTCTGTATTTTTTGGAATATAAGACACACCTCACCCCCCAAATGAGGGTGAAAATTTGGGTGCGTCTTATACACTGAATGTAGCCCCACCCACCCACCATCCCCCACCCTTTGGCCTGTGCCTCCCAGCAATTTACCTCCTTGCAGCCAATGGGGAAAATGGGGCTTGCGGAGGCTGCAATAGACTCTAGCAATCTCTGTAACCTGAAACAGCTGATGATCGGGACTTAAAGTGAAAGTGAAACTTGCTGTTTGCTCCCCGAAGCAAATTGCTGGGAGGCAGAAGCAGGGTGGTTTTTTTTTGTTTTGTTTTGTTTTGTTTTGTTTGGTGCTAATCAGGCTGTTTGCTGCAAGGAGGTAAGTCAATAACTATAAATGCCTATAGAATGTTCAAATTATTAGATTTATTTTTTAAAGACTGCTTTATTATTTTTCTAGGCAGCTTAACAAAATGAAGAAGCTTTTTAAAATAAATGCTTGATCTGAAGAGGCCCAGGGCTATTGTATCTTCTTTTAAATAGCAGAGAATAACTATAATTTTAGAAAGCACATCAATTTTAACAGCATCCCTACAAGTATAGTCTGAAATTTAACACTACAAACAGTGTATATTGACTGAACTGTTTGCTGTTTGTTGCAAGGAGGCAGAAGCAGATTTCCCCCCCCCCCCTTGTTTTCCTCCACAAAAGCTAGGTATATTTTATACTTTGGAACGTTTTATACTCATAAAAAAATGGTTAAAAAAGTCATATAGACCAGACTAATAATAATGAACATAATCATAAATGTCTCCTGAAACATTGTAAATGGGGGGAAAAACAGTTGTCTTCTTCTGCAGTTCTCCTGGGCAGAGAAATGGAATCTTCTCTCATTTGGTTTTTGTCCAAGTCAAACATGCATGTTTAAGGTCTATGTTTGTTTAATTTTAGTTTAGGTAGATGTGCGAGAGCCGAGGTGGCGCAGTGGTTAAATGCAGCACTGTAGGCTACTTCAGCTGACTGCAGTTCTGCAGCTCGGCTGTTCAAATCTCACCGGCTCAAGGTTGACTCAGCCTTCCATCCTTCCTGGAGGTGGGTGAAATGAGGACCCGGATTGTTGGTGGGGGCGATATGCTGACTCTGTAAACCGCTTAGAGAGGGCTGAAAGCCCTATGAAGTGGTATATAAGTCTAACTGCTATTGCTATTGTGTACATTTCTGATTTGTTTTGGTTGAGTTCTGATTTTTTAAAAAATTGATGTAGGCTCTCTAAAGTCATGCATTCTGATTGGGGTGACTTTGTCGATTCTTTAAGCAATTAAGAGCAGAAGTTTTTATGCTTGGTTAGTACTGCAAATAGCAGATTTCCTCAAAACTGTAGGCAAAGTAGAAAAAAAAGTACTTTTCAACCATTTTTTCACAAGGATGCTCCTGGATGTGACTTTAAGGTTTAGCCAAGGGGATAAATAAATTTATTTATTTATTTATTTATTTATTTATTTATTTATTTATTTATTTATTTATTTATTCATTCATTCATTCATTCATTCATTCATTCATTCATTCATTCATTCATTTATTAGACTTATATACCACTTCATAGGGCTTTCAGCCCTCTCTAAGCGGTTTACAGAGTCAGCATATCGCCCCCACAGTCTGGGTCCTCATTTCACCCACCTCGGAAGGATGGAAGGCTGAGTCGACCTTGAGCCGGTGAGATTAGAACTGCTGAACTGCAGAAAACAGTCAGCTGAAGTGGCCTGCAGTACTGCACCCTAACCACTGCGCCACCTCGGCTCTTGAATTGGTGCAAAACTAGTTGTCAGGGTTGCAAGTAACATACCCACAGCTATCAAAACTCTGAGGCAGGTAGATTCCTCAAACAATAAATTTATTGGGTGTGTCATATTGGCACAGGCTGGTGAAAACCGGCTCTGACTGTTCCTGCGGTTTTCACCTAGTTAAAAGTAAAGATTTGTCACTTTCTCAAAACAATCAGTCGTATGGTCCAGTTGCTAGGTGACTCCAGTCCAGAGGTGGTATTCTGCTGTTTGGACTAGTTTGCCGGAACCGGAAGTGCTAATCACAGACGGCCCTTCCTACCCACCCCAGCTCTATGGCATCCCATTTAGGCATCTTTTTTTTAGCCAAAGCGCATGCACGGAAGGCTGGCCACATATGTGGAAGTGGCATGTGTGAGCAAAGTGGGTGCACACATTTTTTTTTAATTGAGAATTTTTGAAAAAAAAACTTTTACAAATGTTTACCTCCCTCCCCCTCCCCTCCCCACCCAAACCCCACCCACCCCCAGCCTTCCCCCTGCCCGACTTCCCAGAACCAATACAGGGTAAAAATCTTTAACAAAGATATTCTAAAATAAACTTTAAAAAAGTTAGTATCATCTTTCATTTGAGCTTTAACTCCTCTTTGCTAGGCTAACTCTAAACAGATTATATCATTCCTTGTTTCTTCAGTCATAAACTATCTGGAATTTCTTAGTCCCGTATTTATTTTGAGTATAGTCAATCCATCTTCTCCACTCCAGTTTATATCTCTCATTTGAGCGGTCCTTGAGATATGCTGATATTTTAGCCATCTCTGCTAGGTTTGTTACTTTTAATGTCCATTCTTGAATAGTAGGCAGATCTTCCTTCTTCCAGTATTGCGCCACCAACAGTCTTGCTGCGGTTATTAAATGCAAAATCAAATTAGTCTCTATAACTGTACAATCAGTAATTATACCTAACAGCACACACATGATCACATTTGCGAACCAGTAGGGAAGGTAAGTGAATACCACCCCTGCTGCAGTCCCCTCCTTCTGAGCATCCGCAGGAATGTCCTTGGTTTTCAAGAGAAAGTATTTTGTTTTGTCTACAGCACCTCCAACTATCTCTATTTCCCCTCCCTGTCCCTCTTCTCCAGTGTGTCAGCGCTGAAGTCTCAAAATGGCCTCAGTCAGGCCAGCTTCTGGGTTGACACTAATATTGTCTGAGCAGAGTGATGGTTCAGTGGT